>NW_028169954.1:0-55000 GCF_963971535.1 Notolepis coatsorum
CTGTAATGGAGCCATACAAAGGTGTGCCTTTTCACATCACAAAGAAAAATACCATTTTGAACGACAACGACAACTGATAAGACATTAAAGAGACGTCACGTCACATTGGGATTTGTACAGGAAAAAGTAAATACCATCACAACGTTAAAAAAAACAAAGACAGATATTGTAATCTGATATTTTGGCCATGTTCGCCAAGCCCTATGTTCAGCTGTGAACGTGTGCTGGTTCACACAGTGTGGGATTCAGAGTGCAGGTCAACGCTACCCCAACCAACCCCTGCAGCGGTAGAGAGAGAGAGAGAGAGAGAGAGAGAGAGCGAGAGAGAGAGAGAGAGAGAGAGAGAGAGAGAGAGAGAGAGAGAGAGAGAGAGGACAGAAATAGAGCCAAGCAGCTCCAGTCCTGATTTAAATACAGCGTGGTGATGTGGACTGACTGTGAGTGCACGCTTCCCTCCACCCCCACTCGAACACCCCCCCCCCCCCCCCCCGCGCACGCGTGTACGCCCCGTGTCGTGCCTACAGGTAAACCCATATGGGCTCGCATTTCCAAATCGTAGCATGAAATATATTGCATATTGAAGAGGGTTCTTGATAACTCAATTGACTAATAGATGCTTGGGGAGTCTCACGTAACTATTTCTAATAGCTGAGGGGTACACACATGCCAATTGAGTTATTGCATTTACTCTCTAGCTCTCCATTTCAATGAGCAGCTGTACAAAATTAGCTCGCGATGTAATTTTGCAAGTGAGTTATTTTCAAATTGCACAGTATAATTACCCGAAGTTGTTTATGTCTCCACGACAAAACTCATATTTTCCTGGTCCTGGTCGACTGCATGCCCTGCATGTACAGTATGGTTTGAATCAAAGCTCCAATCAACCTAGACGTTTTACTAGAGATGTTTGGGGGATCCTTTATATTTTCATGTTCCACACAGTATAAAACGGTGGCTTGTTAAAATGTGAAGGGTTTAACCCTTACCCCCCACTGTAGACCCATTTTTGCCTTTTTTTTAGGGAGGGGGGGCAAGAGATCTTTAGGGGGGAGATAGCAGGTCAACAGTATATACTACATAGAAGTGGTCTACATCATCAGGAAGCTGGGGACCTGAAGATTAATTTGAGATACAGCTCAGCACTGTATGTCAAGCTTTTCTAGTCATAAATCTGTAAAGTGTATAAGGGCTCATGACATTATGATGGCCATTCCCAGGCTCAATTATCTCTCATAAGTTGTTGCAGCTATCTTTGGGTCGTTTCACAGATTTGGTGCAAAATGTAACCATTTTTGACCACTTGAGAATTGATAAACATGGTAAAAAGAAATCCCTCCAACATGCCAAATGAAGACACCAGGACCATGAGGGACACCATAGAATGCATGCTGTGATTTGTTATCAAAAACTTGGAGATGTCACTGCAGCCAAGAAGCTGATAGCCATGAGGTGGAAACAACCTGAGAAACTCACAATGCTGAATTGGTCTCTCTGACACTACTGGATGTCATTTATATGGACATCTCTACTGCACGTGTGATTGGGGTGGGACAGGCCAGCATTGAGCTGTGGGTCTCAGCGGCCGAGAAAGTTAAAGCCACTGATCTATCTATTTTGTGGTGTCTGTAATAATTGAATTTCATTTTAATTTAGATTTGTGCCTCTGTTTTTATTATTTTTGTTATTCTATTGTCATTATTGTTATTGTTAGTATTATTATTGTCCTGTGAAGTCCTGCCTATTATTATTATTATTATTATTATTATTATTATTATTATTATTATTATTATTATTATTATTATTATTATTATTATTATTATTATTATTATTATTATTATTATTATTATTATTATTGTATTGTGTGTTGTCATGTTTTTTTTTTTATATTTCATGTAAAAGAAAGAAATATTTGATCATTATTTTTTAACAAACTTGGAGATGCCTGTAAGAATGGCATATTTTGACAATTGGATGGTACAATAGAATATAATAGAAATACTCTAATAATCATCCCGAGGGAAATTTGGCACTACAAATCGCTCACAGTAAACATTTATCAAAGTAAATCAAAAACAAATCACGAATAATAATAACAAAAAATTGCCTAAGAAAGAATAAGGAATTAAATAAGCCTAAGAATAACATAATAATAATAATAAACCATGCCTGGTGAACTTCTGTTCTGGAAATTGCTCAGAAACCGCTCCTTATTGTCAATATACCTACTGTAGTTGGGCCATATATTCCCTGAAGGCCTTACGTCTCTAGTTTGTGGCTGTACAGTTGAGGCTGTGATTATCCTAGAGGTCACAATAGGTAATTTTATACAGTGAGGTCAAGTTTCAACAAATGGGACTACTATGGGACTAACATCATCACACATGAATACAGTTGAGCCCACATTGGATCAACAAGAGTATCAGCAAAACCCCAGGATGGAATAATCTCATAAACTCGTCGGTCTCCATAAAACCCATTTTCATTCAGATATCTTGAGGTGAAAATGGCCATGCCATTTTGTTTCCTCGCCAAAAACGTTGGAGCATCATTTAGCCCCCTTCCCGACAAGCTAGCATGATATGGCTGGTACCAATGGATTCCTAAGGTTTATGATACCAGTATCTTCCCTCTAGCTTTAAAACTGAGCCCGCTACAGCCTCTGAAAGACAGTAATGTTGGCCAGCAGGTCTCTAAGGTTTAAGAGTTTAACCTCCAGGGTTTAGTAAGCAGCAGGTTACACAGGCATGGTTTATAATACAACACATGCTGTGCGCAATTCTTCATCTACTCTCAATGAAGAACACATTATGCAGAAAATGTCTTGGGGATAAGTGGAGATGTAGTACGTGAAACTGAAGAGAAGTCGACGCACAAATTAGAACGACAAAATAATCTAGACCGCTAGTCTACTATAAAATCCCAAGCCTAAAAGGAACCTTCTCCTCCTGCCAAATGGGAGCTTAACAAAAGATGCACTGATACCGTCCGACTGACATCAGCGCTAAAAAGCCACTTGCCAAAAACTATATCAAGCAAGAAATTTGAGATGTGAGCTTTAAGATTAAATGCGAAGCCATTCTTTATTAAGGATTATCTTGATGGGAGTCAGTCAGTGGTGTGCATGTGGGCCTTCCTGCAATTTAGAGTGAGGAGAGATCTGCACTGTCCTCCATAGACAACAAGTTATCCATTCTGTTTCAAACACATGAAAAACAGACATACCTCCATAGGACTGAGTGGTATAAAATAAATTCACAATCATCACCTGGAATTCTCCCAGTATCGATACTGTATACTGTATGTATATCACAATATTTTTCACATGTGCAAACCACAAGATAAGTTAAAGTGTAAATGTAAAGTGTGTACAGTGTGATTATCAAACATCAAAATAACATCTCCTAAAATATTGAAGATCTCATTTTGAGAAATGTTGTTTATCACAAAAATGATATCACAACATAATAATTTCATCACCACACGATCTCGATACGATTAAGCGATCACGTCAAATCATCGCTCCGCCAAACGTTGGAGTCTCTTTTCAAGATAAAGAGTTATTTAGTTAGTGTACAGCCAATCTCAGAATAATAGCACACAAAACGTTATAGGTTCTATACAGGGCTTGACATTAACACCCGCCAGCCACCAAATGCGGGTAGAATTCGGCAGTGGCGTATAACTCTTAGTTACTTTGGCGGGTAGAGCGTGCAGCGTCACCGTTTTAGAGTCGTAGTGAAGAGTCTTCTCTCGCTCTCTCTGAACGCAGTGCATGCTTACTTGTGTCGTGCGTAATGAGAGTCTCTTTCTCTCTCTCTCTCTCTCTCTCTCTGTCTCAAGTAGCCAAACTTTACACTCTAAAAACGAACTGGATATTTGGATAGAGAGTGTGTGTGTGTGTGTGTGTGTGTGTGTGTGTGTGTGTGTGTGTGTGTGTGTGTGTGTGTGTGTGTGTGTGTGTGTGTGTGTGTGTGTGTGTGTGTGTGTGTGTGTGTGTGTGTGTGTGTGTGTGTGTGTGTGTGTGTGTGTGTGTGTGTGTGTGTATGTGTGTGTGTGTGTGTGTGTGTGTGCGTGCGTGTGTGCGTGCGTGCGTGCGTGCGTGCGTGTGTGTGATTTTGGCTGGTTAAAATGACTTTGGAAAACCACTAGCCACAGTGGCTGGTGAGCCAAAAGGTTAATGTCAAGTCCTGGTTCTATATAGTCTCTGAGATATATTATGGGCGATGTACCTTTTCCCCCTTTTCCTCCCGCGGCGCAGGACGTCGAGGTAACGTGAGTTTACATAACTTGACAAAAAATATACAAACAAAGTGTGAGGGGAACAGGAGCGGCGTGACAGGGGATCACATGATACGGACGAAACGACACGCTAACACCCCAGTGGCACACGTGTAATATTTTCATATGCATAGGCTGCAAAATTTGTTTGGTTAGAGCTACTACCGTGTTTACACAATGTCACACTTTTGGGAGGGGGGATCAAATTGCTTTTCCTGACATAAGTCTCGACAGAGCGTCACACCCAAAACCTTCTCCCCCCCCCCCCCACCCGCCTCCCTGCCCCTAAGAAGCGGGCAATCTGAACTCTGGAAAACTCGGGATTAAAAAACAGCTTTTATATATTTACATAGGCATTACCAGGTGAATTTGTCTATCAGTCGCGGGGAAAGGGGATACAAAAAACCTCCTCAACACACAGCCCCCCGTTCTGACATATGGGACCTTTTTTTTGGTACGCTTGCTGGACGGTAATTTGTCGAGGTCCTCAGCAGCTTGCGTTGAATATTCGCATGTCGCCTTATTCTCATTTTAACACAGTTTCCAGCTCTGCCAGCTTCCAGAATAACGAGGTCACAGAGAGACACCGCCTACTGCAGGTACAACAAAGACAAAAGAACAGACAGAGAGTATTTGCAATCCTGCTTGTATTATGGACTTTTGTGATACAGTATACAACTTAAACACAAAGCGACATCAAAGGTAAAAGGAATAAGTCAGAATTGTTTTGAGGATCAAGAAGAGACTAACTGGAGTCCTCCGGGCGTCCCGCGACACGGCGCCGCTAACCCATCTATCTGCCAAGCTTTCATTAAAACTCCAAAAGACAATCTTTGATGATGACAAGTTGTCACCACAACAGAAAAAAATAATAAAGGTTCTGACAGCGGCAGACGGATCATTTTGAAGTCCCTCGAGGTAAATTAGTAGTGAGTCGAGTGCTTTCAAGTGGCGGATGAAAGTTTGAGTGAAGCTGGAATATCTCATAAACAAACACCGGCTTGGCGGTGGAAGAGTTCTGGACCCAAAAAAAAACAGGGAGTTGCTGTTACCTCTACATGAAAACACAGTTTTACTCCAAGCGAGAGCGCTGCAGGGGGAACGAAGTCGATGGTTAACCTCAACAGACTTTACAAACTTAAATTAACAACGCGTCCTTATTGTAGCCACTTTGGTTTTTCGAGGAGGAGACACACAACAAAGAGAACGTGTTTTGAATTAAACCGAGAAAAAAAAACATTTGTCCAAACGAATCAAATAAAACATAACGATACGAGCGTTAGCACAGCACAATACAGACAAGTCTACCACTAAGGATGCAAAATTGTATTTGTGCATCACACCGATTTGCTCACAAGACGGTATAGAGAGGCATAATGGTATGGTATATGGTAAGTGTGTTTTTGTTAAAAGGCACATACTGTGGACACATTTCCATGTGAATGCACAGAGCCTGAGACCTTGTGCTTTATGAGTAGTGAAGCACACCTGGGGAAGGTCTATGAGGACCCCCAAACCCTCAGACAGACACTTTACTGCTCTCTCCTGGCCCCAAAAAAGCCAAACAAGCACACTTTAGAGACCTATTACTCACAATGAGACATCACCAGGGCTGGGAGTATCACAAAGGGCATTACACTCAAGAAAATATAGCCCGTTTAAAGACAGGAGAGAATCAATGCATGCAATGCGGAGGGGAAGTTGATTTAGCCCAATGAGTCATGTGAACAGGGTTTGTTTGTAGCAATGTTGTGAATTCAAATACTCGTTTCTCCATTTAACTGAGGCCGTCTTTTCAATATATCTCCAATATATTTCCACCTTGCCACACTGAACAAGTGTGGTGTGTGTTTAGCTACACATTATTTACATTGTGCTTCGTTTTGAGCAGAATAAGGAGCTGAGGGAAAGACTGTGAGTGTTCCCCCCCTGGTCATAAATACAGTTGAGTTACTGACTTATTTAGTTAGTATTGTTAGTTTAGTTAGTTAGTTTAGTTAGTATTGTATTTGTGGTTGGAGCCTTTGTGTGTGTTTTTTTATTTAAACAATTTTTTTTGAAGATGTTGATAATGTATAGGCTAAGGTGTTATTATGTTTTTATAGTTTTTTTGTTACTGTAATGTAATGTACTGTAATGTTGTAGGTTGTGTGTTAGGACCCCAGGAAGAATAGTCTTTCACCCATGGGTGTAGACTAATGGGGATCCATAAATAAATAAACAAATAAATAAACAACTAAACAAATCCTGGCCCTTAGCTGAGCCACCCTCGCAGGGCCCCAGTGGTGTGTAATCTATAGGCAGGACGAGAAGGAGCTGCCAAGTTAGTAGTAGCATGCTGGACAAGCCCTCTGCCTCTATCCATTTTTACAGCAAAACAACAAAGCTCTCGTCTGCCTCATTGATTCTGCATCACAGCCTGAGGGACGACCGCTCTCACGTCCCTTCAGACAGCAGCTCCGCTCCAGACTCACTGCTGCAGTTTACAATGAAACCACGAGTGGGGACAGTTTGAATCCTCGTAGCTTCTTAGAAAGAGAGTAGGCCTCATAGATTCTACACAGTTAAAACACTGTTATAATTGTTGTTATAAGTTACAGTTACTGTTATAATTGTATAACTGTATAGCGAGTACACAGTCACCACTAAGATATAACTGAACCAGGATTAAGGTATTGGTGAAAATATTATACACTTTTGACAAGCTTTCGAAAATGTGTCACTGCCTGGCTGGGACTTTCCCCAAGTACCAGTGGAATTTGGGATTCCACAATAAGCAAGAGTGCCTCCTCCACCAGCACCACCACCACCACCACTAAATCTAAATCAGCTGCACCCTAAAATACCAATATGTTTGGTAATAAATTTTCAGCGCCCCTCTAATGGGCTCCTGGAACATGAGCGAGGCAGAGTGGAGAGAAGCCTCCGCAGGAACATTTGTCAGCGCTGCTCCAACTGTCTGGGCCTGGCCTCCTGACTCGCTGTGAGCCCAGGCGTCCAGAAATGTGGCACTCCCCGTCTCCCCTCTCCACACAGCTGCCTCCCCAGTTGGGCCCGGGTCAGCAGAGAGCCGGGGGCCAGGCTGCCGATCAACAGACCCCGGGCGGTGGGGCTGGCCCCGTGGGGAGGGGGGGCCCGGCCAACGCTGGGAGCTTATGTTCACCACACCACCAACTCCCAATGGGCTAGACTACAAACTGCAGAGGTTACAGACACAACTCCTAACCCCCCCCCCCCCCCCCCCCCCCCCCCCCCCCCCCCAGCCTAACTCCCAGGCCCTCTTAGACGCCCCCCACCTCCCCGGGCCACTCAGTAAACCCCCACTAGTCCAGCCCTGTGACATTTGTGAAGCCAGGAGCCCACATAACAAAAACACATTAGGCAAATGTCTGGGGTCAAACGTCTGTTTGAATTGGCCAGATGAAAGCCACTTCGATTGGGACCGTGCCATGTATGCTCCATGACTAAATACAGTTGCGTACGGCGGAAGGCAGCGCTGTGCCTCGCTGATAGAAAACGCAGTCGCAGTTATGGCGCTTTGTGCACCGGGGGGAGGATACGGGAGCGCTAGGCCCCTGCAGCCGTCTAATCCTGCGGGGGTATTACAGCTAGCCGTGCTACGTGAATGAACCAGAAATACTCCCCACACCGGAAGATAACTTATATATAACCCACAGAGCCCACACTTGTTCCTAGGAAGCAAGTGCAAACAGCAGGACTACTGGATGTACCGTATTGAATGCATGTTGCCACCGGACACCAGTTTTCAGGTCATTTTTAACTCCTGGATAGACACTTAACAGCTGGGGCCCACTCTGCCTTCCGCCCCCAGCTCCTGCTCGTACATGTGCTACGCTTTACAAAAAGAGACACATGGATTATCTGGCCGACCGAATGCCATTCATTTTTATAGGACGCAGAGAGAAGATGCTGAGCTGTCCGATCCTTCTCCCACAGCCTTGCGGGGGGGACTATTAGCGGCTTGCCGAAACCAGTAGGTGCCTCCTCCTATCGTGCTGGCGTCACAGCGAGCACCTTAAAGCACAGCGAGGGAGTTCAGAAATACCCAGGGGTTAATCACACAGTTTAAAGACGATGTGTTGAGAGTGCTGATGTGAATGCTAATAGCATTACCCTCGAGAAGCAGGGTTGGGTAGTAGTGGATTACATGTAACTGGGTTACCGAAATTAAATTGACCAAAATATAGATACCGGTAGATACTTTATTGCCATTTCAACACATGGTTGATTGGGATTTGTCTCGGTGCAATGCTCATTACATTATAAAACAGTGGAAAAAGCATACAGTATAAAACATACAATATTAAACACATAGAAGAATACATACAATGCAATCCCTGAAGTAGAAGTATTTCACAAACATAAAAAATAAATGCTACAGTGCATAAAAGAGCTCAGTGCTCCATTTAAAGTGCATATTGCCTTAAAGTGCCTGTCGGCTAGTGCTAGCCCTTATAGTACAAAGTGCCTATGCATTAGGGCTTGAGTTCAGGTGACGGACAACCTCGGGATATGTGCTATTCTTAAAACGAGATGTCCTACACCTGAGACTTTGGAGTCAAAAAAATATTCGGCAACTGTAATTAGAACGCAGTAATCGGATTAGATATTTTTGGAAAAAAATTGCGATCACTTGATAGATTGCATGTTTGAAGTTAATGTTAAAGTTAATGTTACTTATTATATAGTTTTACCGTGTGGTTCTGTACATTCGCGAAGCAAAGTCATTCTAAAGTAATCAAACGTTATCAGTTCATGCTACCATGCTGGGGTAATCCAATCTATTATGTAACTAATTAACAATCGCAAGCGTGTCATTTAAAGGCAACCGTTCCGAACCCTGTTCAAAAAAGTAGCTCCTTGTTCCTTCTGTGTGTGTGTCTGGGACTTGTCAGGGTTCCCATTATAAGTGCAGGAGACAGCCTTTCATATATCTTTCTTCACAGGCCCACAATCAATATGCAGTGGACAGGAAAGTGTGTCAAAGTTACTTTAAGTCATTCATTTAATGACAAAAATATTACTATTTAATTAAAAACCTTTAACAGAATATTACAGTCCGATTGTGAATTGACAGAAAGCTAAATTCAAACTGATTGATTGATTGATTGATTGATTGATTGAAAACTTGATTAACAGATTGCAGAATGGGTACAGTACAGTACGGCTCAATACACACAATTGTTAAGGGGATGCAGACCAGAGAAAGACTTTCGTCTTGTTTACATCAGGGTCCCTCATTTTCAATTAATAATTGAATCACCCCAATCACCCCAATCACAAAAAAAATTGGTTAAACCTTGTCTAGAATTCCAGAAAAATGTATAGAGGGAAATCAAACTGACAAAAAAAAAGAGGAAACAGTTGTCAGAATTCTAATCGCCTCTAGAATTCCGGGGAAAAAAGCCAACTTCCTAATGTTGTTAGTTTGGAACAAAGTTAACATATCATTCATAGACGTGGACGGAACGCCGAGTGAAGCAGAGCGATATGCCAACTTTCCATGTTTGTTTCCTCTTGATGTGTTCGGCACTGCGGTTGGCCCCCGTCTCAAAAGGTGACTTCCTCCGCGAGGAAGTGGAATTCGCAATGTAGCCTCTGAGGCGCACACTCCCCCCCTTTGTACTTTGTGGGGAAATGATGCTCTATCTCATCTCAGAGTCTGAACTGCCTCACCGTTGATTTGTGTCCTGAGAGGAGGGGGGGGGGGGGGGGGGGACAAAGCCAGACTGTCGGAAAACACTATGGTCCTCTGTGTGTGGGGGACGACGCTCGTCTCTCAGGGAATACTTGAGATGTTTCAAAGTGTTTGAACGTGATGATACGGTAATGCGCTTTGATTGGTTTAGGAAAACAAAGCAAATGTTGTGTTATTCTATGCAAAATTACAGTGAAAAGTGCATTAGTGGAGACACTTTTTTTTGGCCAAAAGTTCTTGAAGAGTTTGATCCGTTAACGAAAAATCGTAACCCCACTGGAATATAGGTCAGTTTTTACTCAACTGTTCATAAACATTTCCCAACGTAAGCAAACGGTGGCGTAGTGGGTAACACTGTCGCCTCACAGCAAGAAGGTCCAGGGTTCGATTCCCACTTGGGGACCAGGTTTCCGCAATGCCAGGTACCCAGGTGGGTGATCTCCCAGGCCTTTCTGTGTGGAGTTTGCATGTTCTCCCCGTGCTCGCAAGGGTCCCCCCCCCCCCCCCCGATAAGAGAAACCCAATGGAAAAACATGCAGAATAGATCGCTAACGCTGTCGCGTCCGTGACTAAGCACTTGGATGGTCCCTGGGCGTGGCTCACGCCACAGCCCTCGTCTGCTCCCGGCTGCCCTTGGGGGGTTAGGACGACGGGATGGGTTAAGCGCAGAGGAGTATCGCATCGGCGATCCTAAAAGACAATGCATGCGTGTGTGTTCCGGTGTGTGTGTGTGTTAAAAAAAACGAACCACTGTGTGTGCCACTAAAACATTGAGTGTTGTTGCATGCCGAATAAAGACCTCTGCGACAGGTCCTGCATTATTATAAACCTTTTTACAGCCACCAAATACAGCAAATACATTTAAATACTCATATTTACCCGTAGGGCTGGGCGATTAATCGATTTGATCGATTAATTCAAATGAATGATTTAGGACGATTTTGATATCTTTTTATCGATTTTCAGGCACCTTTTATTTGTTTTAAGTGAAGTTTGGTGAAAAAGCAAGTTATTGCACTATTAATCCTTGTTTGATCAAGAGTAACCTTATATATATATATATATATGTAATTATTATAAAAAAATTTAAGTGAAGATTGGTGAAAGTTAGGTTTGCACTTCAATCCCAATAGGGAAATTAATCTTGGTTTGATATTTATTTTGTGTCAAATAAAAACAAAGGTTATTTTAATGATTTCCTTGACGTTTCTAGTTTTCAAGAGATTTTTTTTTATTAAAATCGGAAATCGGATTTTTTAAAATTTGTATCTGAGATTTAATTTTTAGGCCATATCGCCCAGCCCTATTTACCCGGTGTCTACCATTAATCCTTGTATCGAAAGCTCATGTCTCTGTGTTTTCATCTTCTTATTTTTTGGGGGGGTGGGGGCTACTCATTTGTTTTACGTTTGCATCTCTGATCTGGGCGTTAACGTGAGTGGGGCATGAAAGGTGAATTTCAGGAGAGCAACATTAAAGGGGAGATGAAGCATAGCGATAAACACATAGTCATAGCATCAAATTAGTATTTAGATAAACCACAGAAAAAATCACGTTATAAAAATAAGGCGTTTCTAAGAAAAAACGATTTGTAATGTCCATTTATGTAGCATTTATGAACATGTGCGGCGCCATTTTGCTGCTGACGTCACGGTGTTGGTTTGGTGTATACACTGTGGGTTAGCTGCATAGTAAACATGGACTGTCGGGTCAGTCAAATGTTGCCTACCAAACAACGGGACCGCGGTGGTTCTTTTTGTATTGCTCCTGGCTGTTCAAACTAATTTTACCGTGTGAAAGAGAAGAAAGTTGGTTAATTTCCACAAACTACCAGTGAAAAAAACAGTGTTGTTGGCACGTTGGCTCAGGCTGGCTGCACTCAGGCGGCGCGATCAGCCTGTTGGACAGGGAATGAAGATCTGCCGCCCATGGCGAAAACAGGGAAATTATATTTGATTTTTCAGACAAATAAGCAGGATTTCACATTTTATTATAGGACCCTGTCTTACACAAGGTACACAACAAACAAACTAGGATCACATTGTTCACTGCTTCATCTCCACTTTAACAACTGTAGGGAGGCAAATAACCATATTAAAATCTGTTAAGCCGTAAGGTCCCCCAATTTTCAAGATCGCCAAATGATTCACGGAGCTAGAGCCCCGGAAGTCGGGGGTGGTAATGTGTACTTTTGCGTACTTTGGCGCACGGTTCACATATCGGCATGTAACTCGAGAATCGCTGAACAGATTTTGTCACCTGAAAGGGCAATCGACAGGCAACAAATAGGGCTTTAGTTCTATCTATATATTGTATTAAAAGAAATGCACACCGAGCCGCTAGAGGTCGGCAAAGTGGCATCACGAATCGTCCTCATGGATGTTAAGATTAATGTTTAAAAAATAAAAGAAAATGTTGTAGCCAAGAGTAAAGACCATAACCCTATCAAAACAGTAGTCAAAGTGTATATTTAAATTTTTACCAATGTTTTATACAATTTACCGAAACGATTTACCAAAAAAAATGCTAATTATATCTATTTTATTGTAAAACCGCAAGGAAATGACTAAATCCAGATCTAACCCTGCCATTGGAAAGAGGAGCCTTTTCCCTATCCATCTGTATGATTTGGCCATAATAAGGTCAAGGTCAAGTTCAAGGTCAAATATGAATTTATAATTAAAATTGATTATCATTTATTACTGTATCTACAAATCCTTCTGTTTAATCATCTTCCCTTTATTCATTTGCTTAGATTTTCTTTACACTTGATCTCAAGAAGGTGCTGAATGAGCTCAGTGAGGGAGCTCGGTTCCAGCACAATTGTAACATGGTGTTATTCACCGGCACAGATGCAAAAATAAATCAAAATTTATATTCTCCTGTTTTTCATTACAATTTACTCAAGCCTAGTAACATACACAATATTTCTGACACTGGAAATACATACCGCCAGGTCCCTAGATGTTCCTAGATACCAAGAACATGCAAATTGACCGTGTAGAAGTGGAGCAATCTTACATTTACTTAGGCCTGTACCGTTTAGGCGAGATTTCTGAAAATAGGGCTACAGCTTAACAGGTTAACACAACGGCCATTTTTCTCTTATGTCAAGCTCAGGTTGGGATTTCGTTCCAACCCGTTCCCACCTTGGGAACCCCTACCTGAACATGGCATAACACCAAAATGGCCGCCATTTGAATATGGTCAATATAACTATGAGAAATGTAATGAAAGGTCTGATTTACTTGCACTAAAAAGCTTTAAAAGGTGGGAATGATTGATTGTTAGTATAAGTGAATGAATCAGGGCATAGGCTAAACTGATTCCTATTGATATTTCACCTCCTTTAAAAGTCCATCTCATTTCCTGTACAACATAAAGGCTATACCCTCATTCTGATCTGCACAATACACTTGAAAAGCCCTCTACTTAATTGTATCCACATTTGTTTATAGTTATTCTTCATAAATGAGTAATCTTTGTATAAATCATCTAATGATCTTGTACCCGAATCGGGTTAAATTATGTTTCGGAGACAATTTGAGCTTCAACACAAATAAAAGCGGCTCAATTTGAACGAACGGGAGAGCGAGAGCCGAGAGGAGAAATAGAGGAAAGGTTACTGACATGTGTGTGTATTCTATGTATAAAAAGGAACGGAGAAGGAAGTGAGGGAGATTAGATTAGAGAGCAAAGAGCTACTGAGGTGGTTATTGTTACTGCTGCCAAATGCCTTCGGGGCAGATCTCTGCATGAACCCTGTACATGACACCTACGGTAATTATTACAGCTTTTCAACCCCCGGCGAATCAAGGGATGAATTATCGGTCGAAAAAGGCAACTCCGATTAAGCTTCCCGACAAAGCCGCCGCTCGTGGTGCGCGGAAGAGAGACGCGATGACCCGCCGAGGACCCTTTAGAAACGATGACGAACCTTATGATTCAACGTCAACCCGCAGCTCTCCCGACTTCACACTGCCGAACACGCACGCACACACCTACACGCAGTCACACACACACACGCACACACACACACACACACACACACACACACACACACACACACACACACACACACACACACACACACACACACACACACACACACACACACACACACACACACACACACACACACACACACACACACACACACACACACACACACACACACACACACACACACACACACACACACACACACACACACACACACACACACACACACACACACACACACACACACACACACACACACACAGACACACACAATCCTAACCACCACAAAAGACATTCCGGTCACCCAGGGCACCGGCTTTCCCTCGATCCAAAATAAACATTACGTTTGTTTTCAGGGATCCAAGCTTCTCTGGAGCGCGGAGGGGTTGGGAGGGAGGGAGGGGGGGGGGGGGGGGGGGGGAGAACAGTGGGAAAATGGGAAGTGAGCGTCTTGAGGCCAAGAAGACTTCTTCCTCTCTCCACTCTAGTGACTCAAAAAGGTGGAATCTCCAGGTGTTCCGACTCTCAAAACATCCAATCACGCGACTCTTTCTTCACTGCGGACGGATGGTCCATTAATCAACAGCCCCCCCCCCCCCAATATTCACTCTTTGTAAAACACCAATAGACAAGGAACTAGCTGGGGGGAGGCAGAAAGGACAGCCCAAAGCCGTGTTGGATGGAGAATAGTCGTAGATGGCCTATATGCTCCATTGGGAGCGATGGGCCTAAGTAAGTAAGTAAGTAAGTAAGTAAGTAAGTAAAACACCAAAAGGAAGTCAAGTTCCTGATCCGAGTCATTTAATATCGAGTATCTGCAATACAATATTTGTATTTTCCTAGATAATACAGCAGCACACTGTACACTTCAAGTATATTAACGTTGGAATAGATATCACTATGAAACTTTCCCAGTTTGTTATGTACATAACAACTAAGAAAAAATTTATTGCAAGTTTTCTGTGATCTTATGTTTATATATGCAAAATAGGCGTTACCTAATTAAATATGCACTAATTTGCATATGACGTTAGGGTATAAATACCAACATTGGATGATGCCATATTAAAAAAAATGTGTTTCATTATGTTGACACATAACACAGTGAACTTTGTCCAGAAGGGATTGTGGCTATGTCTTTTTATCATCCCACAAATCAGGAAATGCTGTCTAGTCATAAAATATCTATTTTCGCCAGGTTCTTTGGTATAAATGTACTATAAATCAGACTATGAATGATATATCAACAAACCCCTCTGGACAAAGATGCAGGGTATATATAGGAAGAAATGTGGAAAGTATGTTGTGTGTAGGTGCTGGGGAAATGGTAGGGGAGAGCGGGGGACGTTGTCACACTTTTTACTCTAGTCAAGTCAAGTCAAGTCAAGAGATTTATTTGTCACGGCATACAAGTATACAATGAAATGCGGGTGGTCTTGCCCGCAACGATGTGCAAATAACATATAATAGAATCAACATTGTGCAATAAACAAGTAACATTGTGCAATAAACAAGTAACATGTTAGGGCATATCGGTATATGTACATAAGTTATTTACAGAGCATGGAGGACATACTAGGTCCTTTGGTAGTGTTTTTCTGTACATGCTAATTTATACAATCTCCAGTTATACTATACTATTTTTAAAGTGACCCTTCTTGGTGGCCATAAGTGTGGGCGTGTGCAGCATGAGTGTGTGTGTGCTCATGTTAAAGTGGCTGCTAGTGTGTGAGCGTGTACAGTGAGTGTGTTGTGCGTGTGCTCATGTGTGCTTGTGTGTGGAGAGTTCAGTGTTCAAGACTGATGGCCTGGGGGAAGAAGCTGAGCCGAAGTCTCTCTGTCCTAGCAGCTGGTGTTCGCAGGTGCCTGACCTGAGCAGCATGAACAGGCTGTTGTTGGGGTGGTGTGGGTCTTTCATTATAGTGTGAATTGCTCATCATCAAAACATCTTTCAATAGTCATTCCTACATTAAATTGAAGCTTAAGATGTTGGCTTGAAATGTGTATCCCTCTCATTTTCCAACGTATTGTAACAAATCACCTATCAAAGACACTCTGACACATTGTGACAACCAACCTTGCATTGACAAGTTGACAAATACATAACTTAATGCATCTTAACATGAACATAAACAGGAAACACATCTTTAGGCCATCCTATATAACAAAATAAGAACACAATAAATCGGCCTAACAATAATAGCCTACACAACATGTGACAACCAAATTAAATGTGACGACCAACCCCAACTGGAATGTCTTGATAGCATCAAGGCTAACAGCCATCTAACAACTAGTTAGCTAGCTAACAAAATCTAAACTATAGCTATCCCTTCACACGTTTAAGGGTAATAATTGTTTCATTATAAACCAATTGTGTAAAAGCCTAGAAGAAAAATACTGAGGAGCGGAATAGTTACAAATGGACATGAAAAACACAAAAAGTCCTCTCACCTCAAATTCAGCTGTTTCACTCCAAAGATGACAATGTAGGTGAACTCTGACCCCAATTCTGGACATTTAAATACCAACGTATGGGAGACAGGACCCTCTGGTAGTGAAATATAATGAATGTGACAACCTACCCGTGTGACAACGTCCCCCGTTCTCCCCTACATGTTTACCCAAGTGTGTAAGAAAAACGGATTTTTTGGGAAAACGCCTTAAAAGTTCTGTATTGTAAAATGCCATACATTTTTATTTGAAACAGCTATTTACAAACACAATTCCTAATCAAGCCATTAGTAATAGACAACCTAAACACATGCCTTATAACTCAATAACATAATAACATAATAATAATGATGTTATTGAACTGAACAGAACTACACACAGGCTACAAACAGTGTAGTAACAGTGTACCCCCTAATAGGCCAAACATATTTGAATAGATATCACTATGAAACTTTCCCAGTTTGTTATGAACATATAAACTAAGAAAAAATATATTGCAAGTTTTCTGAATTATATGTTTATATATGCAAATGAGGCACTTCCCCATAAAATATGTGCACATTTATGGATGCAATCAGGCAAAATGAAGTAAAATAAACAACTAAATGTGTGTTATTGACATTTTATTGTCACTAGTTTCATAGAAGGCATGTTTAGGAAGCAAAATATAACAAAATCTCAAAATCAACAAAAAAAATATATTTGCCTATTCACCTGGGGTGTCTCGCCTTAATTTGCTTAAATATTTTGTACATGTGATCTCAAGAAGGTGCTGAACGAGCTCAGTGGCAGTTTTTCATGTCTGGTTATTTTTAGCATGGTGTTGTTATTCACTGTCAAAGATGCAAAGAAAAATCATAATTTATATTCTCCTTTGTTTCATCACAATCTACTCAAGCCTAGTAACAGACACAATATTTCTGACACTGGGAATACTTTCCCTGAGATCCATAGATGTCTCTAGTTACCAATAACATGCAAATGGACCTTGTTGAAGTGGAGCAATCTTCCATTTACTTAGGTATGTATTTTTTGGCGGATTTTCAGAAAATAGAAAACAGGTTAATGGTTTTCATTTTTATTCATTGTTTTTACAAAAAATTTATCCGAATTTGATTTGGGCTGAATACACCCGATAAATACCAAATCAATTAAAATATCCCGGGTGATCGGCTCCGATTCTGATCCATCCGATCCGGTCGGGATATCCCTAAAAAGGAAGATGTTTTTTTTTGTCTTCTTAAAGACGAACACGGTGAACTCGTAGGTGAATGTGTTCCGTGCCTGGCACTACCAGCCAGATAGACCTATAAATAGCTCGGCAGCGTCTGCCGTGGCAACAAACAACCACTCGGCCTCGGATCGGTTACAGGAGTAGCAACTTTTTATAGGTCACGAAAACTTCCCAGTTGCCTAGGAAACAATGTAAAAGAGTAGCGGTGCACTTTTGGACACAGCGTGGGGCCAGCAGGGTACGGGCGGTGAGGCTCGTGGGGCAATTAGAAGAGAGGGCATGTTTTGTTGAGTTATCGGAGAACTGGTTTGGGGGGTAATTGAGGGGTTTTGCTCATTCAGAGATGGTTCTGCTGCCACTATAGGGCACCTGGGTCCAGGCGGGTTCAACAGCTCACAATAGGAAGAAATCCCTATTGTTTGTTTGCAGTAAAGCCTTGGGAATAATCTGGGTGGATGTCTGTCAAAGGACTTGACTGGTGGTTTAAAAAAGAAAAAGACTACCCACTGGATAAGCATTTAAAGTCAGTAAACTTTAATATGATTTTGGATGTTTCTGCTCTGGGTGATTCCATAGCCCCAGCCTAAGTGGAAAAAAAAATGCTTCTGGTTTGAGACCGTAAATCTTAGCAAGTGAGGATTAAACTTTTCACTTTCTTCACATTCAGACTCGTTACCCTGTCGCCAAGTGTCCACAAGCTGCCCTACATTCACAGCTGTGACTGCCAGCCAGGGCCAAGCCCATCCATTGCATGATGACTATGCAATTTACAAAATTACAAGCTAGCTGAAACCCTGCCCTAAAGAAGCCCCAGACTCTGCCTGAATTATTAATCGGATATTGATGAGCGCCTAATAAACGCTCTCGGCTCACCGCCCCAATGACATTCTTGTCTCCTCCGCCGAACCGACGCTGATGCATAAAAGGCCGTATCTTTCTGTCAGGCGACGGCGAGGCGATAAAAGATAGGAAATGTGCAAATTTTTGCCGACAATAGATGATTGTTCTTCAGTGGCGTATTGACTTACAGATCTTAACTGCAGCCACTATCTTGCATGCCTGGGAACTCCAAACAATGCCAGCTAATTGAGAATCTCACATTGTGTGACAGTCAAAGTCTTCCCCCATTATACCACTGGCACTCCCCTAGAGTGTTCTACTGTGCTCACACCAGCCTGCCAACCTGATGGAGTTATCAGAACATCAGTAGTGAATAATTAATCATAATTATGATTTCTGGTCTGCCGTCAGGTATTAATATAAAATCCATAAAGAATCGCCCCAAAAATTATGATAGCATGTATCATATGACTGCGGATTAGCTGCTATGTAATGTTTTTGTTGTGTTTGTACATGAATTAATTTATGCGAACACTCCACCAGTATAGTGCCCATCATTTCCCAGTTCACGGTCATGGAAAGGGAATGGGGATTGTTATTTCTTATCGACATTGTTACAATTTTTTAGACTGCTTAACAATCAGAGTCTTTATCGATACCACTATCGGGTACACTTCTATTATTCGGTGGAAAGACGACAATAAATTATCCAAATGACAACAAGGGCGTGAGGCAAGTGAATTGAATTCAAAAACGTTATTCATCGCCAAGAGTAAATTAATATACAAGCAATAGACAATCAATACATGTTTGTGCACCAGTGATTTGATTCACTGTTTAACAATTCTTTGGTTTTGAAATCGTATTTTATTGACTATATTTACAAGACACTCGACTCTAGTGACATCCTGAATCCAAGACATCCTGACTTTCCCCAAGGGGATCAATAAAAGGAACATCTTATCTGATCTGACATCGCGTTATATGACGCGCTAGCCTCGAAAGCAAATAATAGATATCCATAATAGAACCGGGTCTCTAACACCATCTCCAGTCATGGACGTTGGATTTAAATCTGCAATATAATGCAGATCATCAAACGACAACCAAGCCCTTCATCAAAGCCTCCAGGCTGACCTCATGAGCCTGCTGGAGCAGACCCCCGTCACCATCTCCACTTGGCAGCTGCAGCGCACTTAATAAATTGCACCTTTTACAAAAGGAAAAAGGTGATGAATTGAAAAATGTTTAGCCCTCCCCGTGTATTATTGATGCGGCCCTCTCGCTCAAACGGCCGATGAATAATTAAAATTAATCTCATTATGGGGAGTTTTCATTATGGGATAATTTAATTAAATGGAAGCACCAAGGACCTCTGGGCACTGGGAGCCACCGGGGGCCTCCGGAGCCGCGTCTAATGGGGCCCGGGGCAGGAGAGTGCAGTGGTAATGCACGAGGAGGAGGAGGAGGAGGAGGAGGAGGAGCGCATGCATTATTTAATGGATCCGTCTAAGTAAAGGACAGATCAATGATAACTTGTCATCTCGTCAATGCAGCTGGAAGCATTCCTTCTCCAGAGCCCACACTGCTGCGGCATGATCCCCCAAAACTGTAACGGCAAGAGGAAGACACACAAGCGGCACGCGGCCACACGCGCAGCAATGTCACTGAATGTCATTTGAGGATGCAAGAATATATACAATATGAATATTGTATTTGTTGTGCATTATTGAAGTGTAATACCATCTTGTTGGAATGCCTGTGCATTTTGGGGAGTGTGTGTGTGTGTGTGTGTGTGTGTGTGTGTGTGTGTGTGTGTGTGTGTGTGTGTGTGTGTGTGTGTGTGTGTGTGTGTGTGTGTGTGTGTGTGTGTGTGTGTGTGTGTGTGTGTGTGTGTGTGTGTGTGTGCGTGCCTGTTGCCTCTGCAGGACTTCAGGTCAAACATGCCTCACTGAGAGCGGTGAAGGGTATTAAGGCGTATATCTGATACCAAACAATAAATGATATCAGAGTCAAACGGGGGAGCCATTAGAGACCTTCTTTAGTGAAGAAGAGGAAGAGAAGGATGGGCGGGGCGGGGGGGGGGCATCTCAGTGTGTCTTGTCTTCAGGAGCACTTAAGCACTCTAATTATGCCACTGCACAGCAACGCTCTGGCTAGCAGAGAGAAAGAGAGAGAGAGCGAGAGAGAGAGAGAGAGAGAGAGAGAGAGAGAGAGAGAGAGAGAGAGAGAGAGAGAGAGAGAGAGAGAGAGAGACGCCTCAAACAGTCTCTTCCGCCACACGAGGATCAGGTTATCCGCTTTTCACACAACCACCAGAAATAAATAGTGGCTCCAAGTTTTGGAGACAAATTATATGGGAAAAAAAATTCCCCCCCTCCATCTTGTGTGTCCGTTGTGTTTTCGGGGAGGTCACAGGCTATGGACAAAAGTGCGATTTTAAGAATCCGCAGTGGTGGCAGAACACGGTTTATACAGCAGCACCCATGGTTTATACGGTAGCACCAGGAACATGGTTTATACAGCAGCACCCATAGTCTTCTACGGTAGCACCAGGAGCTCTAGTGCTACATTATGTTCAGCCCTGTCCTGCTTCCTGCTACATACGTGTACAGCGCACACGTATGTAACGAGTTGAGACGTTCTGTCATCATGGGGCTGCAATAACATTCCTCCTCGAATGACTTATGTCACGGACCAGACTGCCGTACGCATTGTATGAACGTACTGCACGTAGAAGATCAATGGGCCATACGTTGTGTTGTACACTTTTTTTTTAATACAAATGACATGAATATGCTTAAAAAAAAACAATGTGGGAATTGTGTGTTAATAGGGGAACATAATGTGGTATCCACTACATCACAAGATATGAAACCCACGCACACACTATGCATGTCTAGGTCTGCATTTCAAATAGGAAATCTTTAACATAAACATTACCATTCTGTGAAAACAACGGAGTAATTTGTTTAGGTCGTAATAAGCTGGGAAGTGGGGGGAGGGGGTGAGGCGGGCACACAATGAAAGAAAGCATTCTGGCTTTTAAAATGAATAAAAATTGATTGTGTCCCAATAAAAAACGAATTGTCGGAGTGTTAACTGGATTCCACATAAACGTCTGTAGCAGAGTCCCCGGCCGCTTTATTGTGTGCTAATGCAATAGAGAACACTTAGCAATAAAGGCCTCCCCCTGATGAGCTCACAGAGAGGCTTTCCAAGATGGCCTGATGAAATTGTAAAAATTAGATTTGTGCTTAGCTGCTAATGACTCCTAAAACAAAGGGAAAATCTCCAAATGGAATTAGCCTGCCCTCTCCTTCTCTAAATACATCATATGTAAATTACTGTCATTTGGAAAAATATGCCTGCCTGGAAGGTAAGGCCCTTCATTAGATACCTCAGTAGGCTTGGGACTCACAATAGGAAGTCCTCCAGGACATTTAAAAAGTTTCTGCATTTGGAGAGAAGGTATGAAGGCGTGGATCAGCGGAGTGGATCAGCGGAGTGGATCAGCGGAGTGGATCAGCGGAGTGGATCAGCGGAATGACTAAAGCGTTCTACGTACTTTTGATCATTTTAGTCAACTCTGATTAATGAATCAAATTCATATTTATAATGTATTATTCATATTTCACAACAAAGGTTTTAACATGCCTAAATAAACAAAGATGTATAAATAAGAAAAAAAAGCTTCAACTTATACTATACTGTATCTGTGTTGGACATTAGTCAATGAGCATATTTATGTAGAATTAGCATTAGGGTGGTGGAAAATAGTACAAGTACAAGTAAGTACTTGTACGTTTTCAAGTATCTGTACTTTACGTAGGTATATACAATTTCAGAGATGTTCTACTTTTACTCCACTATTTCAAATCCGATATAAATACGTTCACTCCACTACATTTCAAAGGAGATATCTATACTTTTACCCCATTACATTTCAAAGCAGATATCTATACTTCACTACAGATATCTATACTCCACTACATCAGGTAATCAGGATTTGTATTTTATATCAAGCCAAAGCGAAAGGGACGAATCGAATCCACAAAACCAATGACTGCGTAGTAGTCCCTCCAACCTCTGACGCAAAGCACATGCTAACATTAGCTGCCAGACAAACGAAATTAACATGGAGGTGAGGACTTACTTAAGTAGATATGTAGTGTCAAGGTGTTTGTACATTTAACTTAAGTACTTGAGCACTCCCATATACATTGGCACGTCGTAAGTTAGGTTGTACTTTATTGTCCCCGTGGGGGAAATTATTCCTCTGCATTTGACCCATCCTAAGTACTTGGGAGCAGTGGGAAAGGGACCAACTCTAGTTGTAATGCCCGTACCATAGTCAAGGGACCAACTCCAGTTGTAATGCCAGTACCATAGTCAAGGGACCAACTCTAGTTGTAATGCCAGTACCATAGTCAAGGGACCAACTCTAGTTGTAATGCCAGTACCATAGTCAAGGGACCAACTCTAGTTGTAATGCCAGTACCATAGTCAAGGGACCAACTCCAGTTGTAATGCCAGTACCTTAGTCAAGGGACCAACTCCAGTTGTAATGCCAGTACCTTGGTCAAGGGACCAACTCCAGTTGTAATGCCAGTACCATAGTCAAGGGACCAACTCCAGTTGTAATGCCAGTACCTTAGTCAAGGGACCAACTCCAGTTGTAATGCCCCTTAGTCAAGGGACCAACTCCAGTTGTAATGCCAGTACCTTAGTCAAGGGACCAACTCCAGTTGTAATGCCAGTACCTTAGTCAAGGGACCAACTCCAGTTGTAATGCCAGTACCTTAGTCAAGGGACCAACTCCAGTTGTAATGCCAGTACCTTGGTCAAGGGACCAACTCCAGTTGTGATGCCAGTACCTTGGTCAAGGGACCAACTCCAGTTGTAATGCCAGTACCTTAGTCAAGGGACCAACTCCAGTTGTAATGCCAGTACCTTGGTCAAGGGACCAACTCCAGTTGTAATGCCAGTACCTTAGTCAAGGGACCAACTCCAGTTGTAATGCCAGTACCATAGTCAAGGGACCAACTCCAGTTGTAATGCCAGTACCTTAGTCAAGGGACCAACTCCAGTTGTAATGCCAGTACCTTGGTCAAGGGACCAACTCCAGTTGTAATGCCAGTACCATAGTCAAGGGACCAACTCCAGTTGTAATGCCAGTACCTTAGTCAAGGGACCAACTCCAGTTGTAATGCCAGTACCTTACTCAAGGGACCAACTCCAGTTGTAATGCCAGTACCTTAGGCAAGGGACCAACTCCAGTTGTAATGCCAGTACCTTGGTCAAGGGACCAACTCCAGTTGTAATGCCAGTACCATAGTCAAGGGACCAACTCCAGTTGTAATGCCAGTACCATAGTCAAGGGACCAACTCCAGTTGTAATGCCAGTACCTTAGGCAAGGGACCAACTCCAGTTGTAATGCCAGTACCTTGGTCAAGGGACCAACTCCAGTTGTAATGTACTGTATTGTACCCATTCTGCAATCTGTTAATAAAGTTTTCAATCAATCAATCAATCAATCAATCAATCAATCAATCAATCAATCAATCAATCAATCAATGCCAGTACCTTAGTCAAGTGACCAACTCCAGTTGTAATGCCAGTACCTTGGTCAAGGTCGATGTCAGGAGCATACCTAGCATGCATGTCTTGATGATGTGGGAGGAAACGGGAGTACCTGGAGGAAACCCACGCAAACAATGGGAGAACATGCAAACTCAATGTAAAAAGGCCTCCCGCATGGGGTTTGAACCCAGGACCTTCAAACTCCATGTAGAAAGGCCTCCCGCATGGGGTTTGAACCCAGGACCTTCAAACTCCATGTAGAAAGGCCTCCCGCATGGGGTTTGAACCCAGGACCTTCAAACTCCATGTAAAAAGGCCTCCCGCATGGGGTTTGAACCCAGGACCTTCAAACTCCATGTAGAAAGGCCTCCCGCATGGGGTTTGAACCCAGGACCTTCTCACTGCGAGGCGCCAGTGCTAACCACTCCGCCACAATGCCACTCCGCGAGTGAGATCAACATTGTTTTTCAGCGAGACTCACAAAATCGTTTTCAGTGAAATCAATGCAACAACAGCAAGACACATTTACAACACATCAGTCAAACTAACTCAATAGGCACGATTAAATGAACGAACGACTGGAGTTAATTTGATACTTTAGTGAGTTAATTTGATACTTTGCTGTGTGATCACAATGACCATAAAGAAATCACATAAAACTAAACTTCACATCTAACATTTTAAGTTACATTTGTGGTGAGTGCTCCATCAATTGAATGGTTGATAAGTGCCATCTGATCATATTCAATTCTAAACTTACTGACCCAGTCCACAGGGGGAAAATGGACACCAATTTCAATAATGGTGTGAAACGTCTTTTCTTCTTCTTAAAAAATAAAACAAGCCATTATATTAAAGCACCAATCTGTGATTTCATGGGGCATATTCACATACTGTACATTATTGAAGAGTTTGGCCTGTACAGTAGATGGACATATGTACTTGTTAGAACTTTCTTAACCTCTTGGAAATTGTAATATAGATCTGTTCTACTCCAGTGTTTACAAATAAACGCATGCACAGTAAACAAGCCTTACAATAGCAGCCACACAATACAGTGAATACAATTAAAAACTCATATTTAGAGTTAGTCCTTGTGTCAAAAGCTCAGTCGATCAACTATGGATTGGAAATGTGTCTCCATTCTTAAATAACCCATTCTCTGCCGGAGCTTATATCCATCCTTGTAGCCTCTCTGCCAGCACTATTTGTCTATGGAGATGTTCACCTTTTTTTTTTTTTTTTATCCACTTTTTCTCCCATTTTTCTATTTTTTCTCCCATCCCAATTTTCGTATCATCCAATTCAACCCTCCCCTGTCACGAACGCTGTTTCTTGCCTCCCACAAGCCGGCTGCAATGTGGACTAAGTCATACATAGCACAAGTCCCCTCCGGTACTTGAGGTAACAGCAGTCGCATCTTTTCACCTGCGCAGCTCGATCTCTCAGTGTCGAGGAGTAACGCGTGGGAGGCTCACGCTGCCCCCGACACTTCCTGATTCTACTGCGCAGGCGCACCAACCGACTTGTAGGAGTCGCTTGTTCACAACGTTCGATCCCCACCCTTCAGTTTTCCCTCCCCGTAATACGGCCAATGTGTATTACTGCGGACGACCAGCTAAACTGAAAACAATGTGGAGAGCTGGATTCGAACACGCGAATCCTAGCGTCTCCACACTGGTGGCGAGTGCCTTGCCCACTACACCACCTAGCCGCCCGAGATGTTCACCTTCTTTGCAGGGCTATAACTTTTTAAATTGTATTGCTAAATTGACATTACTATGGCCCATTCAACATCAATTATCTATCGTTCAGGATGTATACCGTCCAGAGTATAAATATGTTTTTATCGTTTTCTGCTGTATTTCATAGAACGTGAGACTTTGCATATATTAGATGATCAAATGCAGTTTGATACCGATCAACGTTATATAAAAAATGTCAACTGTACATGATCCTAAACGTCATGACTGGTCATCTGCTGGTGACCGGAGGGGGGGGGGGGGGGGGGGGGTCGTTTATAATTCAATGACCGACGTTAAATGATTCATGTAGTATGGGTGATATATAGATCAGAGCAGTTTGTATGGATAATAATAATCAAAAACGCTGAAACTCACGGCAGCTTCCTCTTACCGTTGGGCGATCACACTGGCGCAAACAGATCCCAGTTATGTGATGTTGATCTAGGTGATCCAGTTCCGGTTTGTATAATACTAATATACGTCCAATCATGTTGTTTATTGAGTTATGGCAACGGATCGATATCCACGGTGTCTGGATAGAGTCCCGCGAGCGATAGCGAGTGGCCGGACGGAATAGGGGACTTCAAGTTCAAGTTCAAGTTCTTTAATAGTTGTCATACAGAAGTACAGAATACTTTCATACAAAATGCTTCTTACTGTTACGCTCCAGAGACTGTGCTAGACAAGATAGTATCAAATAACATAATAACATAATATAGCATGAATTTAGAAGAAGAAAATGAGGTCACAGTGTTCGGTATAGACATATGTACAATGTTCTGAGTTACCATATAATATACAATACACAATACTATGCAGTGTACTAATGTACAGTACTATCTAGTGCAAAGCAGAAATGGGATGAGGTACAATTTTAGGTACAATTTACAGTAAGGTGTACGAGTTGTAGTGCAATCCTTCATCCATAAATATAAAGTGTGGGGAGTGGGTGCTACAGTGTGTTTGTTTAAAGTGGGTGTGTGCTATAAGTGTGTGGAGTGGGTGCTACAGTGTGTTTGTTTAAAGTGAATGTGTGCGTGTGGATGTGTGTGCTATGTGCGTTTGGTGGTTGTTGTTGTGTAGTGTTCATTCATTGTTCGTTTAGCAGCCTGATGGCCTGGGGATAGAAGCTTCTTCTGAGTCTTTCTGTGCTCGCCTTGAGACTCCTGTATCGCTTGCCTGACCGCAGCAGTTCAAAGAGGCAGTTGTTCGGGTGACTGGAGTCTTTAATGATTCTCTTAGCCTTGCCCTTGCAACGCTTGTAGTAAATGTTCTGGAGGGTGGGGAGCCCCCCTCCAATTGTGCGTTCGGCTGAACGTGTCACTCTTTGTAGTCTGCTTTGGTCTTGTGCAGTGCTATTCCCAAACCAGGAGGTGATGTTGCCGGTCAAGATGCTCTCTATTGTACATGAGTAGAAGTTCTTAAGGATCTTCTGGCTGACTTGGAACTTCCTTAGGCGCCTGAGGAAGTAGAGGCGTTGTCGTGCCTTCTTCACAACACTGTTAATGTGTGTGGTCCATGTCAAGTCCTCGGATATGTAGGCTCCGAGGTACTTAAAGCTGTTGACTCTCTCAACCGGTGCCCCGTCGATGCTGAGGGGGCTGTAGTCCTTGACCCCCGACCTCCTGAAGTCCACAATCATCTCCTTTGTTTTGCTGACGTTCAGGGAGAGGCTGTTTTCCTGGCACCATCCCGCCAGGACCTTGACCTCTTCCAGGTAGGCCCTCTCGTCGTTGGCAGAGATCAGGCCCACCACCACTGTGTCGTCAGCAAATTTGACGATTGTATTGCTACTCCGCTGAGCCACACAGTCGTGTGTGTACAGGGAGTAGAGGAGGGGACTCAGAACACAGCCCTGGGGGGCCCCTATGTTGAGGGTGATGGATGAGGAGGTGCAGTTGCCTGCTCTCACCACCTGGGGTCTGCCAGTCAGGAAGTCCAAGACCCACTGGCAGAGGTCATAGCCCAAGCCCAGGTCCCTGAGCTTGGCTATGAGTATGGAGGGGACTATGGTATTGAATGCCGAGCTGTAGTCGATGAATAGCATTCTCACATAGTTCCCCTGCCTCTTGTCCAGGTGTGATGCTGCTGTGTGCAGCACATGGGATATGGCGTCCTCCGTGGACCTGTTGGGGCGGTATGCAAATTGCAGGGGGTCCATGTTGATGGGGAGGGAGGAGCAGATGTAGCCCTTTACTAGCTTCTCAAAGCACTTCATGGCTATGGAGGTGAGAGCTACAGGGCGGTAGTCGTTGAGGCAAGCAGGCTTGGATTTTTTGGGTACAGGGATAATAGTGGACTTCTTCAGGCAGGTGGGGATGACAGCCTGTTCTAAGGACAGGTTAAATATGTCAGTGAATACTGGGGCCAGTTGGTCGGCACAGACTTTTAGGACGCGGCCGGGGATGCCGTCTGGACCTGCTGCCTTCCTGATATTCACTTTTTTAAAGGTCCGCCTCACCTCATGCTCTGTTACCCTGAACACTGCGCCTCCATCAGCAGCCGACCCCCCCCCCCCCCATTGCCGAGGCTTGTGAGCTGGTGTTGTTATTACCAGCATCAAACCTCGCATAGAAGGTATTGAGGTCATTTGCTAAGGAGATGTCACTGTTCAGTTTGAGGGAGGCGCCTTTGTAGTCTGTCATCGTTTTGAGCCCCTGCCACATAGCTCTAGAGTCAGCTTGTTCAAACTGGAGTTCAATTTTATCCCTGTAGCGTCGTTTGGCCTCTGACACTGTCCTCCTTACGTTGTATCGCGCCACCTTGTGGTCATTCATGTTGCCTGCCTCTAGGCCGTCGTTGTATGCTTTGGTGCGCTCTCTTAGACTTCCGGCCACTTCCGGTTTTGGCAACTCGCCGATCGGCCACCAGGTGGCGGTATTGAAGCGTTGCAGAGTTGAGCAGAGTCCTACAACACCAGCCAAGACTCCGTGGGTGAAATGTGAATACCATGACGAAAATATGAAATATTGATCTCAAAGACGCCTTTAGGCGTCATTGGCAGATTACACATGGCGTAGAATGACGTGTAAACACGTCATCGGCGGAGAATGTTTTTTTTTGTTTTGTTTACATTTGGATCACTGATTGGGCCTTTAACCGATGCAGATAACTGCCACAGAAACTTTAGAGTTGATGAGAAAACAGGGAAAGCAGAAAGTAGATACTGGCAAATAAGAATATGTGTATATATAATATACAATATATATGTATGCCAAACTCAAACTGTTAGTAAACGTGCATGTTTGTTACAATATCAAGTGTTTCTGGGTTATTTTCCTTATTATTTTCCAAATCAACTGGTTCAGAAAATGCTAAAGTCCATTGGGACAACAAAGGATGCGCTGCTATATGAAAGTTGAATCACCATCGATATAATTTATCAAATTTGATAACTTCTCAAGTCATTTAAATGTGATCTTAAGTATATTTGGGTTACTGAGTGCATTATATTTACAGTGTGCTATTCCAATTGTGTCAGAATGTTACGTCTGTATCTATAAATGTAGACAACTGCTCCATTGACGTTGAATTATTATCCGATTTTATGGGCTCATATACATTTAGTTTAAGCTATTACATCCAATTACATTTTATTTAAATGCAGAGCAGCTCCAGGATTTATCTCTTGATGACATCATCACTAGATACTAGATACTCTGGTGTGCAGCTTAAGAACAGACTTGTTCATAATTCACAAATAGAAACTGTATTTAATACTACAGAAATAATATGTGCATTCTAGTTTAGGGTGGATTTTCTCTTTAAGGAATCTACATTCATGCAAATTTGTTGACTAACTAAGTTTAAAAAATGGGTTATACAAAATAATTTTTTTTTACAACAAATTATTTTACAATTTCAGTGTTTAAACAAGCCAATTTCCTTACTTTCGAAGGGCAAAATCGCATACAGGTACATGCAATTCACTGCAACCTGGAAAGACCTCCATCAAGTCAGTCCTTCAAGTGTGTTTACACAACTCCTACCACTAATCATTTGCTTAACTAGGGAAGAAGAAAAGTCTCCACTTAACAACTCAATGGCCATTTAAAAGCGGCCCTCCGCTGTTTGTACAGGGACGGCCAAACAGACAGATATGACAACTCTGCAACAATCACACAGCAATTAAACGGGGCTAAGTCGTGTTTGCAGTGCCGGCCCACTGTTTTCCTTACACACACAGTGGCGTAGCCCCCGTTGCCATAGCTGCGGGACACAGCCCCTGTGTGTGTTCCTAGCAGGTAGTAATTCACTTATCTGGGTATTGTTCTCACTTCAGCCCTGTTGAACCGCACGGCTTTGCCCTCAGATTTGCCCCAGCTTTAGGCAAACCCCCCCCCCCCCCCCCCAGTGACACATGCACACAAGCCCCACAGGATTCACTGGAAATAAGTGGTGCGTCGAGTGTGCAGGGATACATTGTATACAAAAAATAAAATGTGCTGTGATTAATGATAACGATCAATCTCCACAAACGGAAACACAGAACCTCTGGAACCACACACACACGGGGCACACGTTAATTGCCCGGTATAGGTCCTAATGAACCGGCGACATTTTAGTCTTTGTATCTGATGGTGAATTAACCACAGCATCTGTTTGTTCTCTCTGTGCGTCTCTAATACGTCCGCTGGGCAGCTAATATGTCTGTGCGGGTGTTGGGGAATGAGTGTGTAATCCTGGGGAAGTGTGTCTCCTCCTGAAGGGTCCAACAGGAGGAGGAGGCCCACAGAGCCAGACCCTGCAGCTGTGGGGTATTTCCACTCCAGCCCAGAAGCGCCAACGTTTTAATGGGCTTAAAAAGACACTTGTTTCAAACCCTATAGAGCCAGAACCTGTATTGTCGCTGAGCTTATTGTGTGTGTAAAAGACACAACGTTTTTCCTACAGCATGAGAAAGACAGAAACAGGGTCTCCTATGTGTACGCTTCTATTCAGCATTGTGCATAAGTCACAAATGAATAACAAACTGTAGTCGAGTTGGGCACAAACTGAAATACCAGAATAAACCAATATTAGGTATACTATCATGCTCCTATTGGTGGATTGTTTGTCACATCCCTGATAACAAAATGAGTGCAAATTCATAATTCTTTGTGAAAAAGAAAACCTTGCAGCCATTTACAACGTGGACAGTATAGGTAGAGCACTTTTGCGATCTCCAAACCGTCACATTAATTGGACTTAATGTTCTTGAAGGAGCCCAACGACAGATTACCGTAATTGAAAGTCCATACTGCGACCGAAATAACTGTTCTCACACAGGGGCTAGACCCGCTGGTGCCTTTTGCTGTCTGTTGGCGAGAATCTAAATATATTTTCTGCATTCTGAATGGCATTCCAGTCTAAAGCATACGTGCCAGTAGTTAACAGTGTATGAGAATAAATAGCTTTCTCAGCCAAGCCTTGAGACATGTCAAAGATGGGTGTGCGTCTGTGTGTGTGTGTGTGTGTGTGTGTGTGTGTGTGTGTGTGTGTGTGTGTGTGTGTGTGTGTGTGTGTGTGTGTGTGTGTGTGTGTGTGTGTGTGTGTGTGTGCGTGCGTGTGTGTCTGTGTGTGTGTGTGTGTGTGTGTGTGTGTGCGTGCGTGCGTGCGTGTGTGTCTGTGTGTGTGTGTGTGTGTGTGTGTGTGTGTGTGTGTGTGTGTGTGTGTGTGTGTGTGTGTGTGTGTGTGTGTGTGTGTGTGTGGGTCTGCGTGCGTGCGTCTGTGTGAGTGCGTCTGTGTGTGCGTGTGTGTGTGCGTGTGCACGTCACCGCACTGTATGCATATGCTCATGTGTAAAGAAATACAACACTTGTTATAAATATCCTGATATTATCCTTCCTTTCTCATCAGATCCAGCAGGCATCGACAGCTATTGACAGAGTAATAACTCTGGTAGAGGCGGGGGGGGTTGCACTGAGCCAGAATTATGTCACTCCGAACACCTGTTCCCCCTGAGAAACGTCACCAGGGCTTAAGTAGTTCCGGCAAGCGTCCAAAAAGTGAACTTCTGAACCGAACTGCTTACTTTCTCGTTTGCGTCAAAGCGAGGGAGGGGAGGAGGAGGAGGAGTGTATAGCAACAGCCACACTAATTTAGCGGTGGTGGCGGAGGAAGGGGTTTACATAATGCTGCTCTGTGCCTGTCACTCAACCCGTGTCCAGACTGGCACAGTCAGTCCAGGCCCCCGGGACTCGTGGTCTTTCAGGTCAACCTACAGGCTGATGAGGGATTGTGCGCGTCAAGAGCAGAAGGGCTAAATATTGTTTTCAGTAGTCCAACGACGTGGCTTTCACACTTACAGTACGCCTCTGTAAAAATAAACCCAGGGAACAATATTCCCCTAATTGGTTTCATGCTGGAATTAAGCCCATCTGTTGTTTTCTCGTGAATGGAAATAGCCACCGGAACCCGGACTTGGTAATTAGGCCTCGAGTGTTTTCTCCTTCCGTTTAAAAAAAGAAAATAAAAAAAAGAACAGAAGAGGCGATAATTGTTCTGCTTCTCTCCCCCCCCCCCATCCCGAATTACGCGAGTCCCTTCAGAAATAGAAAACGCAATCATCTCTCGGAGATCGGCGTCGTTACGTTAATAATTCTGCGTGTATTAGTATTGACGGTGGGCCACAGAAATAATAGCTCGGCTCAACAGAAGTAATCCTTTGTCTGTCATGGGAAAAAGCAAAACCACCGCTCTCCTTACACTGTCTGTCTTCAGAGCGGGGTAGCGTTGCAGGTGCACTGTATATTATACGTTTCCTTTAGAGTGGGGGTTCTAAAATAGCCATGCAAGCACTTGTGGACCACACACTGCTATTAGACACTCCTGCCAAATGGTGCGGTTCTGTGGCTTACATCATTGGGCTTTATGCCGATTCTCTCCCCCCCCCTCTCTCTCTCTCTCTCTCTCTCTCTCTCTCTCTCTCTCTCTCTCTCTCTCTCTCTCTCTCTCTCTCTCTCTCTCTCTCTCTCTCGCGTCATCAGGACATTCATCAGGATTGAATGATGCGCACAGAAATAGATGGAACTCTGAGTTTCGTCCACAGCAATGCAGCACTATGTATGAATGCTGTGCTAAATCTGACAAGCAGGCGATGGGAGGGTACTGTAGATATAGGGACGATAAATACCAAATAAGAGCACATGAAAAATATATATATACAGTATATACTGTGTACATACATATATACAATTATATATTATGTAAAGATATTGGAAATTATATTTATTTGGGGGGTAAAAAAGAGAAGTGAATAGCAGAGCTCAAAAAACGGTAACTAAGATGTCCTGAAATGGGGATTCAAAGAAATAAAGTTTGATATGAGAATGTGTTATCTATGATACCAAACACAGTAATAACACAGTGTTTACAACACGTTTTTGGTCCCTATCATTACCGTGGTGGCCCCAGGAACCCCCAGGAAGCCATGGAGATACTTTTGGTTTGTCTCTTTTATTACTGTTGAAAATGCCAGACATACTTTTGTTGTAGGGACGTGGGGGTTAGGGAAGTCCTGTGTGTGGGGATATGTTTTATGGTTTTTCCACTACACCGGTGAGCCGCGGTGGATCCATCCACACATTGTCTCTTGTCCGCGGCTCAGCACGGTGAGGGGGACACTTAAAGCAGGCTGGCACGGCACAGTATCTCATACTGGCCCCCTTTCAAAAGGATGCTGGCGGCGATGACATCACTGGTGATGTACTGGCACAGTTCAAGGCACATTATGCAATCGGGGATTTAGTGGAGGGTAAAGCCATCTAAACGCAGTTCACCACCTTTTTATGTAGTCGTAGTACTTTATGTAGTACTAGTAGTACTCTTTTACTAGTTTTCGTGTTCTTTTTTACTCCTTACTAGTTTTAGTCTTGCTTATTTTATATTCTTTTTTTTAGTCCCTCGCTAGCTTTTATGTTCTTTTACAATGTAGCGCTTTGAAATTTGCTCCACAACTATAAAGCGCCCTACAAATCAAATATATTATTATTATTATTATTATTATTATTATTATTATTATTATTATTATTATTATTATTATTATTATTATTATTATTATTATTATTATTATTATTATTATTATTATTATTATTATTATTATTATTATTATTATTATTATTATTAGTTAACTTTTTAAGGAGATATTATTAATCTATCTATTAATACTACTATTCTGAAAAAAGCATAGCCTATATAGACCAACGTGTCTTTTTCATATATAGCTTATACATAATATCGGCAATATCCACTGAATCATGTGACTGAGCCACCCCCTACCTGCGCGAGCTACTGTAGTTGTTTCAAACTGGCTGGGTCTTTCACCTTTTACATAATTATCTAGCTTTGGCATGGAATGCTTTTTTAGTTCGCTAGCATGGCTAACAAATGCAAATATATTGTAGTCTGCCCCATTGTTCTGACCAGGATGTTCCTTTTTGCCTCCTTGATGCACGTGCACACTAACGTGGACGAGAAACCCCTCTATATCACTGTAGCCCAATGTAAGGATATAGGAAAGCAATTATCCCACTACAGTAAGCAATTATTTTTTCCATATTTCCATTTTAAGATGTAGGCCTATTATATGTAGGGGGAATCAAGCCAGCTATCAAGCCAGCTATTTAGCTGTCTGTCTGAAAGCCAGCAGAAGCTCCTAGCCAAGAGAGGATACACTTGTTTGGATACTTTTTTGATTTGATATCAAATTAATGTAGAAATCACTGCGGATTGACATAATACAGTAAATGTGAGTTTACATTTAGTCATTTAGCTGACGCTTTTATCCAAAGCGACTTACAAGTTCTGTACGACAAGCCATCAGGAAGAGCACAACTCTATCAGCTGAGTAACAATGTTCATCAAAGTGTTGAGTGCTACAGTGTAGGTTAGTTTATTAGGACAAGTGCATGACAGTACGGTTAGTTAGGGTTAGATTTTTTTTTTTTTTTTTTTTATTCAGATAATGGTTGAAGAAGTGCGTCTTTAGTCGACGGCGAAAGATTGGACGTGTTTCGGCTGTCCTAACTGGGGTGGGTAGTTCATTCCACCATTGTGGGGCAAGGACTGAGAATAGGCGACTTCTCTTTGATGACCCTCCCGTTTTTAGTCTCTTCTGATTACGTCTATAGGAATTGTGCAGTGAGCGGTTGCTATGGTAGGTAATTATAGATTCCACTAAACAATTCTTCAATTCCACAATTCCTCATTATTCCAGTGGAAAACAAAGGGTGCTAATATACCAAACGGTGCCAACCCTTCCCTAGCCAAGCACGGCACAGCTTACATATAGGTACAGTGGGATAAGCCATATCCATTGTCTGACTCAGGAGAAGACGGTAAGCGCATTTTCCATAATGTTGGCATGTTCCTTTAATGTTGCTCAATGTGGCTTCTAAAGGTAATTTCTTGAATTTGCGTCAAGATAAGAAACACGTTCTAGTCATTTGTTAGTAATTATCCTGTAGGTAATTTCTCCTTCCCAAAACGACATAGTGGAACTTTAAAGGGTAACTTCCGAAATTCTGGACCCTATTTTCTATTTCCTACTCATCAATGATGTTGTTGAAGGGTCCTTTATCGGCAGAATCAATGCTGTGCTTCATACTGGATACCCATCCCCTCCTTAGATAGCCACAAAACTAATATATGAATAGAATAGAATAGGGCGGCCGGGTAGCGCAGCGGACTAAGCGACTGTCTACCACCACAGAGACAGTGGGATTGAATCCAGCTGTGGTGCTTCCGGGTTGGCCGACCGTCCATACTAACACAATTGGCAGTGTCAGCGGGTGGGAAACCCGGCGAGGGTGGGTCCTGGTCGTTGTAAACAGCGACTCCTACAGTTCAGTCGGGGCGCCTGCACAGCAAGGGAAGGATCTAGGAGAGGTAGTGTGATCCTTCCACACGTTACACTCTCCCAGTGAGAGTCCGCGCTGCCAGGTGAAAAGAAGTGGGGATTGGCTACACATGTGTCGGAGGAAGCACGTGATAGTCTCCGCCCTCCCAGACCGACGGTAGGGGGTAGGTGCGCAACGACCAGGAAGGGGATTGGGAATTGGCATAACGACAACATTGGGAGGGGAGAAAAACGGAAAAAGAAGGGGGAAAAGATCATAAAATAAATAAATAAATAAAATAAAATAATAATAATAATAATAATAATAATAATAATAATAATAATAATAATAATAATAATAATAATAATAATAATAATAATAATAATAATAATAATAATAGAATAGAAATCCTTTAATAATCCAGAGGGAAATTCGGCACTACAGATCGCTCACATTGAACGACAATAAACATTTAGGTAGTCAATAGGACTAAAATAGGAATAATTATATAATAATATTAAAAATAAGAATAAAATAGAATAAAATAAGGCGCGGCATATACATTCTGGTACATGTATATACATTCAAAAAAATCTTAAATATACAACTACCCAGCCAAACATATACAGAAATATACAGTAAAATGTACAGTAATAAGTGTGAAAATGTAAAGTGAAAAGTGTCCAGGAAGATTGTGAGAAGTGATACATTTTTAAATTATGGGATCCCATTGAAAAAAAGCACTTACTGTACAGTAGGTTCACTGTGGAGGTTTCAGTGTTAATTCCAGGGCCTGTACAGGCTGAAGCGTGGCCCTGTTGCTTTGCATTTGCTTTGCGGCTAAACTCAGTGTGAGGAGCGGCAAATGACTCTACCAATCAACATCATCACTGGTACACAGGAAATAGGGGCTTGGGGTCCAAAATGTCTGAACTTATCCTTTAATGGGTGCAAACTGAGTGAGGAAACCAGCCCGGCGGTTACCTAGTCACGGGGAGCCTTGCGGCTGCCTGCTGGACTGTAACCGTAGTGGCCTTGATGAAATCACCACACACACACACCCACACAGTCACACACACACAGTCACACACGCACACACAGGCCGAGGTGCTGACAGTGAGGATCAGCCCGGTCTGAGTCTTGCCAGGGGTCCCGCTCTACTGCGGCCCGGTGGCTGACCCAGATAATGGTCCGATAAGCCACAGACACAGAGGGATGTTTTCCTGTACTGTACAGTACGTATGTATAAATGTCATGATGAATTGAAAATGGGGGACCCTGATGTAAACAAGACGAAAGCCTTTCTCTGGTCTGAATCCCCTTAACAATTGTGTGTATTGAGCCATATTGTATTGCACCCATTCTGCAATCTGTTAATAAAATGTTCAATCAATCAATGCTACAGCTCTGTATACCTGAAGTAATCGTTTTCAATCCCAAGGAGTGAGTGGAGAGAGGGAGGACCGGCGGCTGAAGAGGGCACTGTTTATCTTTTGTAGGTTTATTTTGCAGTGTAACCCTTTAACTACCACCCTACCAAAGGGTTAACCTTTTAACTGTGAAAATACAGAAGGTTAACCCTTTCACTGCGACAATACAGAGTGTTACAAAGGGTCAGATTAAACCGAATATATGTATTTATTGATTGATATATATTGCATAATATTTGTATATCGTTTGATATCCCTTGTGTATTCTTTGTACATATACACGGAATATCCCTTTAACCTACTACAGACCATAATATTTCGTTCTCTTATTGGATGGCGTGCCACCAGCGCCAGTGTCTTACCCCCAGAGTCAAGTTCAAAGCTACCGTCAAGACATGTCTGTACATGCCCGGCTCTGCCCAGGACTACGAGACAGGAATAAAGCTGGTACTAGTTTATTCGCCAACATATAAATATGGCGCAGGTGAATACAGAAGTAGTTCAGTCCGCAGTCCGTTCAGTTCGAGTTCGAGTTACCCAAGTGAAGCCTCACCCACTATGCAACGTGCGGTGAAGTAGGGCCCGTATTGCCCCAAAATAGAGTCTTGTTTTATCCTAATACGTTTGTTCAACGTATCGTTCGCTCCTTACTAGTAAGCCTTCATCACGAGTCAAAGACCAAGTGAAGTGAGCAACAGTGTGTCCAAATAGAGCATTGAGACCGCGTGCGAATTAATAACTGAATTGTCAGAGTTTGGCGCTATACCGTCGAGTGCGACATATTTCTATTAAGTCAGTAATAGTCTATTTGTGTATAGTATATCGTGCGGCTAAAGTTCTACAGTGACCAGCATCACCAACACTTCCTCGTACCAGCTAGAGTGCTTATCCAGGCTGGGCTGCTTTCATGGCGCTTTCACCCGAGGAGACCTAGACGAGAACCGTGTGGACATGTACACTGGATTAATCTACCCGACGACTACATAGCCCTTTGCGGCTGGATTATATTTGTTTTGGTCCTGTGATTTATGGAGCGGAGAATCGCCGACGCCTACATGTGTGGGATTTACCCTGTGAGGAGCCACGTCGAGTCTGCGCCTCAGAGAGCCTGAGGCCGGCTAGCTTTCTTCACTGTGGAGCTACAGTCTACGGAGAACAGCTGTATTCGTCTGTGGATCAAGAGACTATTGCACCGTCTCCTGTACTTGGAGTCTCCTTAGTCATCGTTGACCAGACTCTCTACTACCGACAGATCCTCTACCCCTGCTGGCTTACAACCGGGGGGACCATTCCAGTATCTCCCGCTATATATTACTAGTGTACCATAGATATAATTCCCTAAGATTCAGGTTGTATAATTACCTCCTGCGTAACCAGAGAATGGACATTCATTATTGATTTGCCTACGCACATTCCTTTGCCTTATAAGCGCATTCAAGTAAAGTATATTATGTATTCTTGCTGTTAATAAATACTTAAAGACAACTTTGTGTAGAACCGATTCATTGTGGGGAAGTGTTCTCATCATATACTCGTGTACGGTATGGCCAGTATAATGTACATAAGACGGTAGTGGTTTAATGATACCATACTTGATTAATACAGTCAGGGAATTGTACCCCTCAGTTACACAGAGTGTTAACCCTTTCACTGCCACACGACACAGGGTTAACCCTTTCACAACCACACTACCAAAGGGTTAACCCTTTCACTGCCACACGACACAGGGTTAACCCTTTCACAACCAAACTACAGCAAGTTAACCCTTTCACTACCACACTAAAGACGTCTGTAGTGTGGCAGTGAAAGGGTTCATTTCATTGTAAGCCAATTGTTACAAAGGATCAGATTAAACCGAATATATATATTTATTGATTGATATATATTGCATAGTATTTGTGTATCGTTTGATATCCCTTGTATATTCCTTGTACATATACACGGAATATCCCTTTAGCCTAGACCAGACCATAATATTTCATTCTCCTATTGGACAGCGGTCCACAGGCGCCAGAGCCATGCCTCCGGAGTCAGGTTCAAAGCCACCGTCAAGACATGTCTGTACATGCCCGGCCTTGCCCAGGAATACGAGACAGAAATGAGGTTGGCACTAGATTGTTCGCTGTGCATATAAATATGGCGCAGGTGAATACAGAAGTAGAGTTACCCAATAAGTTGAAGCCTCACCCACGATACTCCGTGCGGTGAAGTATGGCCTGTTTGGCCCCAAATAGAGCATTGAGACCGCGTGCGAATTAATAACTGAATTGTCAGAGTTTGGCGCTATACCGTCGAGTGCGACATATTTCTATTAAGTCAGTAATAGTCTATTTGTGTATAGTGTATCGTGCGGTTAAAGTTCTACAGTGACCAGCATCACCAACGCTTCCTCGTATCAGCTAGAGTGCTTATCCAGGCTGGGCTGCTTTCATGGCGCTTTCACCCGAGGAGACCTAGACGAGAACCGTGTGGACATGTACACTGGATTAATCTACCCGACGACTACATAGCCCTTTGCGGCTGGATTATATTTGTTTTGGTCCTGTGATTTATGGAGCGGAGAATCGCCGACGCCTACACGTGTGGGATTTACCCTGTGAGGAGCCACGTCGAGTCTGCGCCTCAGAGAGCCTGAGGCCGGCTAGCTTTCTTCACTGTGGAGCTACAGTCTACGGAGAACAGCTGTATTCGTCTGTGGATCAAGAGACTATTGCACCGTCTCCTGTACTTGGAGTCTCCTTAGTCATCGTTGACCAGACTCTCTACTACCGACAGATCCTCTACCCCTGCTGGCTTACAACCGGGGGGACCCTTCCAGTATCTCCCGCTATATATTACTAGTGTACCATAGATATAATTCCCTAAGATTCAGGTTGTATAATTACCTCCTGTGTAACCAGAGAATGGACATTCATTATTGATTTGCCTACGCACATTCCTTTGCCTTATAAGCGCATCCAAAGTAAAATAGAGAAGTATATTATGTACCTTTTGCTGCAATAAATACTTAATTACCACTTTGTGTGGAACCGATTCATTGTGGGAAGTGTTCATCATATTTATATATCATGTACTGTATGGCCAGTAATTAAAGTACATAAAGCGGTAGTGGTTTAATGATACCATACTTATCAATACAGTCAGGGAATTGTACCCCTCAGTTACAATTGGTCCTTCGAGCCGGAGGGTAACTAGTGTAATATTAATATAGTGGTATTAATATTGACATGGCCTATGATGAACACTCCACAAAACGGTTCTCCTAAAGTAGATCGCCCGCAGCGTAGACGGCAGACACCTCAGTACTTAGAGGATTACGTTGCCAATATACTACCTAGCTTTCTACAGACGGTAAACGCGGAAAAAGTAGATAGTAAAATTATGTCCGACCCTATCGACCAGGCTACCCCGCCAATAGAGGCCCTAGTGGGTTCTAACGTAACTGACCAAGCTCACGGTAGGGACCAGGAGGGACCCGACATGACTTTACCCCCCGCCAAGACCGAAGAAGTAGTCCCCGGAGAGCTCCAGGATAAAGACAGCCCTCCAGGGATGGAACTCTACCCGCTACAAGAAGAGGAGAGCACCCCGGAGATGGATCTCCAGGACTCGCCACAGGAGAACAGATCTCCAACGAGTACTGCCAGGAGCGGATCACCTCAACCAGCGTCTTCCCCCAGCGAGGCGGACAAGATGCTGGCACAGGCATTCCTCGCCAGCCTAGCAGCCTCAACAGAGCGCGATAGACTCCAAGCACAGACGCTTAGTGAGCGCGAACATTCTTCCATGGAAAGAGAACGCCTTCAGGCGCAGCAACGGAGCGACGAAGATCGTATACGTCTAGAGATTAGACGCCTTCAGACGGAAGAGAATATGGTAAGGGACCGGGCCGAAGCCCAGCGCGCCGCCGCCGAAGCCCAGCGCGCCGCTGCCGGTGCCCAAAGAGAAGCAGAGCGCGACCTCGCTCTCACCAAGCGCGAAGCCGAGCGCGACCGATTACAAGCGCAGATAATGGAGCAGCTGATCACCAGGGCAACACCCCCTCCCTCCGCACGGGGTTCCAGGGCCTCGTCAAGACAAGGGTCAAGGGCACCCTCCCCTACCCGATCAAGCGACCCTGAGCCCGACCACCAGAGAGAGCCTATACCCCCCTCCGAACTCCTTCCCCGACCGGTCCACGCGAGACCCAGCTACAAGGAAGAAACGGTCTACACCGCGGAGAGGCTAAATAGACGACTACAGGATCTAGAGGACCTGCCAGAGGAAGAAGAAGAGGGAGAGGAGGACAGTCAAGCCCGACAGCAGCACAGTACTCCACAGGACCAGGAGGTCCAGTACAGCCCAGGCTCTACCCCCGCGGCTCTGCGCTACAGACCCCCGACTCAATTCACGGGTGAGCTTGACGCACGACCAGCCCCGAGGAACAGCACCTGGATACGCGGGCCATGGTACCCAGCAGGTACCAGCCCACCAAGAGGCGTAAGAGGAGACTCGCCTAGGAGGCCTCTCTTCCAACGCTCACCGATGTGCCAGCCATCCATGGCATCATACATTGGCACACCGACGTTTCCGGACTTCACCCACGAGAACAGAGCACAGTACACGGAGCTACGAATGTGCTTAGAGACAATGATGTCCGATGTAGCTGATGAACCGTACAAGTATGCTATCCTACTGAAGCACCTCAAGGTGCCCCGAGCGCACAATATAGCGCTGGCCTATGCCACCTCTACTACCCCATACACAGCGGCTCTAGCAGCACTCGACCAAAGATATGGACGCATATGGGACTACGTAATACAAGAGATAAGGCATATTGACCGCCTACCCCCAGCCACAGACAATCGCTCACTAGATGACCTGTCTATCAAGGTACAATCCCTGGTAGGGATGCTGGGGGCGCAAAGAGAAAAGGGTATGCACGAACTGTACGCAAACTCTAATGTCGAGAGGATTTTAGAGAAGCTTCCGCCCGCCCGACAAGAGCGCTTCAGGCGGCAAAGAGACCACCGTGATCCTAACGGTCCCGAGCCATCCCTCCTAGACCTAGCCGACTTCCTGGCGAGAGAAGTCAACAGCCTACGGTTGGATACGTTCATGCGGAGCACCCCAAGCTCCAGAGAGGGACCTAGGAGAGCAAACGATGGCCGAAGATTGGTGACCGTCATGCACCAATCAGAATCAGTACCGAGCAGCAAGAACCACAGTACCCCCTCGATGAAAGAGAAGTGGAAGATGGTGTGCCCGTACTGCGAAAAGGAACACTGGTTGTCACAATGTGACACGTTCAAGAAGATGACCGCCGACCAGGTGAGTCAATGGATAAAGTCCAACCGACGCTGTTACCGATGTGTGCGCAGTCACATGGCAGCCGATTGCCACTTAAAGAAGAGGTGTAGTCGGTGTGACGGAGCCCACCTAGATGTCCTACACGACAGTAACAAAAGAAAGCCTGCACCCTCAAGCAGCACAAAGGCAAGTGTTATGTACATTGACCCCGCCAGCAGCGGGGGCGCCCGGGTGCTCTTAAAGGTGGTCCGCGTAACACTGAGTTACCAAGATAAGGTCATGGACACTTACGCCGTCCTTGACGACGGGTCAGAGAAGACCCTTCTCCTCGCGTCCGCTGCGGCCCAGCTGGGGCTGCGGGGGAGCGAAAACCAGATGACGATTCGGACAATAAGAAGAGATCTAAAGACGATAAAGGGCGAGAATGTCTCCTTCACTATCGCAGCAAGCGGGCAGCCAGAGAGACGGTATAGGATTACTAACGCTTTCACCAGCCAAGAAATAGGCCTGTCGCAGTACACCTACCCCATCGCCAAGCTGATGGATAAATATGTGCACCTGCGTCAACTACCTATACCGCTCATAGACGGTGCCACCCTGACCCTGCTGATAGGCTCCGACCATGCAGACCTCATCGTCCCGATAGACCGGGTCCACACAGGGCCCAGAGGCTGTCCTGCAGCAGTCGAGACCCGCCTAGGATGGACATTACAAGGCCCCCTCGCTAAGTCTCTTAACCGAACAGCAGCCACTAACTGCCTCCACTCCAGAGTGACAGAAGAAGACACCACCCTCCTACAGCATGTCGAGAGGCTATGGACACTAGAGACAATGCCCTTTAAGAACGAAAAGAAAGACATTCGTTCCAAGGAAGACATTTACGCTATAGCCCTCCTCGAGCAGGGGACAAAGAGAGTCAAAGTCAACGGAGTGATGAGATACGCAACTCCACTCCTGAGGCGAGAGGGTATGCCTACCTGCCACGCCCCAAAAGAAGCGACGGAGCGGTATCTATTGAACACAGAGCGGTGCCTAGCCAGAGACCCCGCTCAAGAGACGGTGTACCGCGCTGAGATTAACAAGCTAATCACAGCGGGACACATAAAGAAAATTGACATTAAAGAGGCCGATCAGACGACCGAATCATGGTACGTGCCGCACCACAAAGTCCACCACAACGGCAAGGATCGTATTGTGTTCAACTGCAGCTACCAGATCGGATCACAAAATCTGAATAAAGAGCTCTTGCCCGGCCCAACACTCGGCCCCTCTCTACTAGGCGTGTTACTACGTTTCCGCCAAGACAAGGTGGCCATCAGCGGCGACATCAAAGGGATGTTCCTGCAGGTGAGACTAGTGGAGGAGGACAAGCCCCTGCTGCGGTTCCTATGGAGAGAGAGGATCGGGGATGAGCAACCAGCCATCTATCAATGGGAAGTCCTCCCTTTCGGAACCACATGCAGCCCATGCTGTGCTACGTTTGCACTGCAAAAGCACGTCGCAGAGGACCCAGCAGCTGATGAAGAGGTCCGACAAAGTGTAGGAAATAGTTTCTACGTGGACAACTGTCTGCAAAGCGTCTCGACGCCAGAAGAAGCCGAGGCCCTTCTACTCAAGCTCCGCGCCTCCCTGATCAAAGGCGGCTTTGATCTCAGGCAGTGGGCCAGCAGCGACCCGCAAGTATTGCGCAGCCTCTCCCCCGAGGACAATGCAGCAAGCAGCGAGACCTGGATGGCGACCATCCCAGGAGAAGCCCAAGAAATGACATTAGGACTAGTCTGGCGCTTCAAAACAGACTCGCTCCATTATAAACACACACCCCTGACCAAGGAGCAGGGAAGGTCGACTGCACTACCGACCACCAGACGGAGTGTATACAGAACACTCGCCAGACAATATGACCCGTTGGGATGTATTCTACCTTACACCACCAGGGCAAAGATGATTGTAAGAGCGTTATGGGACAAGGACCAGGGCTGGGACGACCCCATACCCGAACACCTTGCATCCACATGGAGAGAGTGGGAGACGGAACTCAGCTCACTCCCAGGTGTCAACATACGCCGCAGCTACTTCCCACCCACAGTGAGGCCGGAGACGTGCCAGATGGACCTGCACGTCTTCAGCGACGCCTCCGAAGTAGCCTACGGTTCGGTAGCCTACTTGCGTGCCCGAGAGGAGGGAGGAGAAATACATACTGCTTTCATCCTGGCTCGCTCAAGAATAGCCCCACGAAAGCAACAATCTATCCCGCGTCTAGAGCTCTGCGCAGCCCTAGCAGGAGCGCAACTCGCCACGTTAATCCAACGTGAACTCACCATTCCGGTGCAAAGAACAATCTTGTGGTCAGACTCCACGACAGTACTCACATGGATCCGGTCTGATTCGTGCAGATACAAGGTCTTCGTGGGAGTCAGAGTCACAGAGATTCAAGATTTAACAGAAGTAGCAAGCTGGAGGTATGTGGACACAAAACACAACCCAGCTGACGTCATCACCCGGGGAATGTCCCTGGATGACCTCACCCGTCACAACCTATACAGTGACGGGCCAGAGTTCCTCAAGCTCCCGGAAGAAGAGTGGCCTACACCCACCCCACGGGAAGCGAGTAAAGAGGAGGCCGAAAACAAGAAATCTATGTTCTGTGGATTGAACACACTCGTCTCCACAGACCCCGACATAGACGATTGCCTCACCCTAGAGAGTGCGCAGCTAAAGATATTCCTGTGGCACCACCCAGAGGTTCAGCTCACTACTGACATTACAGCAGCTGACTACGAAGAAGCAGAACTTCTTCTACTACAACGAGCCCAGAGAGACTCGTTCCCCGATGAGCTAGACTGTCTACAGGGAGCAAAGCCCGTCCCATCAGACAGCAGACTGCTCCACCTAGCCCCCGAGAGCGACGCCCATGGTCTCATCAGAGTGGGTGGTCGTCTGCGGAGAGCTCCAGACTTACCGGATGACGTCAAGTACCCGATAGTCTTAAACAGCCGACACAAGGTCACAGAGCTGATCATAAAGAAATACGACGAGGATGTGCATCACGCCGGGGCAGAGAGAGTCTTCGCGGAGATCAGACGTCGTTATTGGATACTGCAAGGGAGAGAAGCAGTGCGGCGCTTCCAGCGAACCTGTCTAGACTGTCGTAAGTGGCGAGCGCAGCCCAGTATACCCCGGATGGCTGACCTACCTCCCTGTCGCCTCCGACTCGGCGACAAGCCTTTTCACTCCACCGGTATGGACTGTTTCGGCCCGCTGTATATAAAGAAAGGAAGAGGAACCGAGAAGCGGTGGGGTATTGTATTCAAATGCATGACCACCCGAGCGATGCATATAGAACTCCTTCCAACCATGAGCAGACTCATTCCTTATGGCCTTCCGAAGATTCACATCGCGGAAAGGCAAACCGTCTATATTATTGTCTGATCACGGGACAAACTTCAAAGGCGGAGAAAGAGAGCTGAGAGAGAGCTTCCAAGCTATGGGCCCAGAACTTAAGACCCACCTCGCTCCATCCCAGATTGACTTCCAGTTTAATCCCCCGAACGCACCTCACTTCGGTGGAACTTGGGAACGAGAAGTACGTTCAATAAAGACAGCCCTGTACGCCGTGCTTGGGGCCCAGACCGTGGCGGAAGAAGTCTTAATGACAGTCCTCACGGAGATCGAGGGAGTATTGAACTCAAAGCCCCTCGGTTACGTCTCAAGTGATGTAGCAGATGTCGACCCAGTCACCCCCAACACACTCTTGATGGGGCGGCTGGACCCCGCGCTACCACAGACAATGTACAGGCCTGAAGAAGCGAACGGCCGAAGAATGTGGAGGTACAGTCAAGTATTGGCTGACAAGTTTTGGAACAGCTTCCTACTCCACTATCTACCGTCTCTACAGACCCGCCAGAAATGGGTGAAAGAGAGAGACAATTTGACAGAAGGGACAGTCGTCATGATTATCGACCAGTCACTACCCCGAGCTATGTGGCCGGCTGGCCGCGTAAGCAAAGTGATCACCGGTGCCGACGGAAAGGTCCGAGCAGCCGAAGTGCTCGTCCAAGGACGGATCTACACCCGACCCGTGGCAAGGCTAATAGAACTGCCAAGGCTCCCCGATACTATCGATGACGACCATGACCCCATGACTTTGTGAACTGCCCGACCCCTCACAACAGACATTGAGTAGTGGACAGTGCGGTTAATCTGTCTCTGCTTAGCTAATTAGGTGGGACTAATTAGGAGGCGGCTGTTACAAAGGATCAGATTAAACCGAATATATATATTTATTGATTGATATATATTGCATAGTATTTGTGTATCGTTTGATATCCCTTGTATATTCCTTGTACATATACACGGAATATCCCTTTAGCCTAGACCAGACCATAATATTTCATTCTCCTATTGGACAGCGGTCCACAGGCACCAGAGCCATGCCTCCGGAGTCAGGTTCAAAGCCACCGTCAAGACATGTCTGTACATGCTCGGCCTTGCCCAGGAATACGAGACAGAAATGAGGTTGACACTAGATTGTTCGCCGTGCATATAAATATGGCGCAGGTGAATACAGAAGTAGAGTTACCCAATAAGTTGAAGCCTCACCCACGATACTCCGTGCGGTGAAGTATGGCCTGTTTGGCCCCAAATAGAGCATTGAGACCGCGTGCGAATTAATAACTGAATTGTCAGAGTTTGGCGCTATACCGTCGAGTGCGACATATTTCTATTAAGTCAGTAATAGTCTATTTGTGTATAGTGTATCGTGCGGTTAAAGTTCTACAGTGACCAGCATCACCAACGCTTCCTCGTATCAGCTAGAGTGCTTATCCAGGCTGGGCTGCTTTCATGGCGCTTTCACCCGAGGAGACCTAGACGAGAACCGTGTGGACATGTACACTGGATTAATCTACCCGACGACTACATAGCCCTTTGCGGCTGGATTATATTTGTTTTGGTCCTGTGATTTATGGAGCGGAGAATCGCTGACGCCTACACGTGTGGGATTTACCCTGTGAGGAGCCACGTCGAGTCTGCGCCTCAGAGAGCCTGAGGCCGGCTAGCTTTCTTCACTGTGGAGCTACAGTCTACGGAGAACAGCTGTATTCGTCTGTGGATCAAGAGACTATTGCACCGTCTCCTGTACTTGGAGTCTCCTTAGTCATCGTTGACCAGACTCTCTACTACCGACAGATCCTCTACCCCTGCTGGCTTACAACCGGGGGGACCCTTCCAGTATCTCCCGCTATATATTACTAGTGTACCATAGATATAATTCCCTAAGATTCAGGTTGTATAATTACCTCCTGCGTAACCAGAGAATGGACATTCATTATTGATTTGCCTACGCACATTCCTTTGCCTTATAAGCGCATCCAAAGTAAAATAGAGAAGTATATTATGTACCTTTTGCTGCAATAAATACTTAATTACCACTTTGTGTGGAACCGATTCATTGTGGGAAGTGTTCATCATATTTATATATCATGTACTGTATGGCCAGTAATTAAAGTACATAAAGCGGTAGTGGTTTAATGATACCATACTTATCAATACAGTCAGGGAATTGTACCCCTCAGTTACACCAATAGTTTGACAAAACACGAGCGGCTTGTTAACAGGAACAAATAAATGGAGGGGCTTGACATGCAAAGACACACTCACCACGCATTAGTACGTGGTATAATATTACAGCACGGTTCATGCCCCATACGTGACCTTTAACCCCTTAACAAGAAGACGCAGCACAAAGCGTTATTAATAAAGTATTTAAGTGAATCGTCTTCCAAGATCCTCTCTGGGTCGGGTATTTAAGAAGTGGCCCATAGGCCCCCGTTTCTACTACATTGTCCTATTCTGAGAGCGCCGACCTCCGACCCCGGAGCGGCTGAAAGGCTAAGTATTCCTGATGTCCCTTAACCCTTTCACTGCGACAATACACAGAAGGTTAACCCTTTCAGTGCCACACAACAGCAGGTTAACCATTTCACTGCCACACTACAGAACGTTAACCCTTTACTATCACACTACCGACGGTAAGCTACTACACTGCATTACTGCGGCATGTTAACCCTTTCTCTACCACACTATCAAAGGGTTAACCCATTCACTGCGACAATACAGAAGGTTAACCCTTTCACCGCCACACTACATAAGGTTAACCCGTTCACTACCACACTACCGACGTCTGTAGTGTGGTAGTGAAAGGGTTAACCTGCTGTAGTGTGGTAGTGAAAGGGTTCAAATGACAATGGATCGTACTGTCTGAATCTGAACGTCTTATTACAAGGCCAGTGCGTCTACAGTCCACTAGTTACAGTTGAGAAAAGAGTAGCTAAATGTGCTGGTCTTTATTATTTTTTCCCCTCTCTTCCTCAATGTGTTAAGGTGTCTATCATGTGTGAAACAAGCTATAGTTTCTCTTCAGGCCGTGCCTTTTTGACTCTGATGACATAATGCTGGAGTGAATTAGCGCCGGGGGGGGGGGGGCGACGCGCTCCACACTCTCGCTCTTTTTATACACCTATTTAAGAACAGCAGCCATTCACAGCGAGTTCAACAGGAAGACGCAATAAAAAAAATGGAGCGGGCGAGACCTACAGTATTTCATAATTAATAGGTGGCAGTGAGGGAGAGAGGGTTTCCGCGCTGACGTAAAAAGGTCAACAATGTATAAAAGTGATCATTCAAGTCTCCGGGAAAATTACGGATAAAAAGCAATAATAAAAAACACGCGCTCCCCATTTCTTTCACAAATCAAAAATTGTAAATATTATTGCATCCAGCTCTTTTCAAAAAAAAATTTGATTGCTTTTTTCGCTTTAATTACCGCCGGTTCGGAGGGTCCTATACGGAATCCGCTCCTTGTACGATCTAATTTGTTACCAAGGTGGTCCCAAGCTCATAGCAGGCCACACCACCTGCAAACAGTACAGTAAATTACTCGGTGGGCCTAATTGCCCATGTCCGCCATATTACTATAAACCACTGGTGCTGTGCTAACTCTATTGTCAGGTACTTAATCAAGGCCACCAGATTTATTTCCCCACGCCAGCTCGGGGGAGCGACCACAGCACAGTCCTGAGTAATCGGATCTCTCCTTATTTTTTTGCATCTAAAATTAACCGCCGTTACTTATTGAGAGAGCAGGGATTTGGAAATGATAATAATAATGATATCAGCCCAGCGCTGCATGAGGCTTGGCCTCGTATCCAGGGAGCTGTATATGATGCATAATAGGCCCAGATGTTGCTGGGAATTACCGTACCTGGGGGGTATGGTGCTATTACGCCAATCAAGCACCGTTCACCCTTGATCAGTCGCAGACGCTGAATAGGAGTGGGTTCTTACCTCTCACACACACACACATGCGCACACACATGCGCGCACACACACACACACACACACACACACACACAAACACACACTAGGGGTGGGACGGTTCACAAAATGGACGGTTCGGTTCGTATCACGGTTTTGGGGTCACGGTTTTCGGTTCGGTTCGATATATACGTTAATTTGTATTAAAAAAAATGTAACACTAAAAAATCTAAACATGCTTCATTTATAAAAGAATAAATTAAAAAGGTTTACAGTGTTACAGTGTTTACAGCCTTAAATAATGTTTGGCACACAAAGACCGAACTGACTGAAAAATATAGGCTACATTTGTCAAAGTATTAACTGGCAGCATACATCAAACTAACACACACACACTGTACTGTTTAAAAACAACACTGCTCTGTTCATTCTATTTTTAAAATACGTACATTATCTGTCTACATTTATTTAGACTAACATTATTTAAATATTGAGTGCAACTGTGGTGGATTACGTATTTCGGTGAGTTGGAACTATCTATGGGTTGGCGGGTCCCCACGGACATTTTAGCGTGTGGGACCTTCAGCTTAGGAGGAGTTCATAACATCAACAAGCAGCACGAAAGCGGCAATAGTCCCGGTTGGAGTTAGTAAAACACAGTTGTATGTTAGCCTTCTTGGATGTTGAATAAACGCCTATCATTGTCTTTAAACACCCCGCCTCTCAGACTCTCATTTCCTCCTCTGCTAGCTAGTAGCTACGGTAACATTTCGTTGACTGTATTAGCTGGGGCTAGTGCTACCATAGTTAAAACGTGCGTTGTGTTGTACAAACTGCTAACGCTATGGCAAGATGTGTGTAGGCCTATGTAATGTTAATGGCTATGTTTTTAAAGTCGTAATGAAGATTGATTTATATTGTGGTTGCCATTTTTACACAACTGACTAGCACCTGGCTGCAGTGCTGCTGCTGCTGCTGCTGCTGCTGCCTGCAGCCAGTGCTCACCTCTCCTGGCTCCGCCAAATGATTTTTTTTTATTTGCGCGTCATCTGAACTGTACGATACACAGACGCCCCGAACCGTGGGGGTCGTACCGTACGGTACACGGTTCGGATGCGTACCGTCCCACCCCTAACACACACACACAGCAGCAGCAGTACAGTGAGTGGGTTCTTACCTCTCTCACACACTCACACACACACACACACACACACACACACACACACACACACACACACACACACACACACACACACACACACACACACACACACACACACACACACAGCAGCAGTAAGTGTGTTCTTACCTCACACACACACACACACACACACACACACACACACACACACACACACACACACACACACACACACACACACACACACACATAGGCGGTGACTTATTGGCAAACATTCCCTGATAGACAGTAGAGGAGAATATAACAACAATATGTGGATATTAAAGGCAATAACTGAAGATGAGAAAGGGTCATTAATATATGTACAGTATATACAGTACCAGTCAAAGTTTGGACACACTTTCTCATTGAACTGAATGTTGGAGATATTGCAGGCACAAATCCTTCTACATTATGTCGCTAAGCAATATTTGTGTTTCATGCTAGAATCATGAGAAGAGGATGATGGGTCAGTGATGTCATAGAAATGTTCAATAATGGCGTTCCCTCATTAACTCATTCAGTGCCATCGCTTAATGAGCCAGGGGGCGCTAGAACGCCATCGCTTTAATCAATGGGGAGACTGCGACATTTGCGAGTGCTTAAAATATATCACAGGAATTTCAGAGACTATGGGGGGTGAACCTCCGACCCTCTAGGGGGGTTCGGGGGCATTAAATGCATCAATCTGGTGCACTTTGAGAGCAAAATAAAGAGGCTACTGTAGATCTATGATGAACTTTGTGCTCAAAACACAAAATCGACTAGACTAGTGCTTCCCAATCCTCTCCTCGAAGCACCCCAGCCGTTCAATGTATTTGTTAAATTCCACCACCAGCACATCTGATTCAACTTAACTAGGCCTTTATTAGTTGAATCAGGTGTGCTAGTGGTGGAATTTAACAAATACATGGAACGGCTGGGGTGTCTCGAGGAGAGGGTTTGGGAACCACTGGCACTAGAGCATTTGAGCCATCAAAGAAATGAAGCAAAAGTGGTTACCTGTGTTGAACCGGTTTATTTTTTAGAAAATAAAAAAATATAGTGGATTACTATTACGACTACTACCACTGCCAATACTACTGAACATCCCTATTGGCAAACTTTATATTTAAAAAAAATAGTAAATATATATATATATATATATATATATATATATATATATATATATATATATATATATATATATATATATATATATATTTATTTTTTTTATTACATAATTTTTTTGATTCATTATACAACTGTGGCGGGACTGTGGCGGGCCGCCACAGTCTAGGTAATTAATGGGAAACCCTGATATCTTATATTATAGCTATGGGTCTAATACACCCGTCGATTGTCAGTGAGTTGCTTCCAGTCAACATGCACAAAAGTACAGATTGTTTTTTCATCCGTACATTTCCCTTTTATACCGTTTTGAATATGAATATAGTTTGGGTGCTTCTGAGTAATTCCAGGAAAAGACGCGATAATAGCGTTTTAGCGGAATACACTTATCATGTTGTAATTTTTCGCCTGATTATCGCATCTTCCTGAAATCAACGCTAGATTATCATTATTATCCTTCCTCGTGCATTCATGAAATGGCCCTCGTAGCGGGGCGCTTGCCCCCACCCCCACCGCAGCCAATGGTAAAAAGCACATACACATACGAGGGCTGACCCCTATTAGTCGAATATTTGACTAATTGATCAAAAGGAGCCGTAGTCGACTGCCAACCTCTAACGCTAATGGCATGCATACCAGAGGCTAACTGCCTAAGAAAACAGGCACAGAAAGAGGATTTCACCCATCTAATGAACACACTAGACTAGACAAATATCAAGATATATCCATCAGTGGACCAATTGCATGCTTTCGCAGAGGACAAAAAGCTTCCGTCGACTCCTTCAGACATTAAGCACCCCCACAGCTCAAATGGAATGAAAAAAAAAAAAAAAAAAAATATATATATAATATTATATATATATATATATATTTTTTTTTATTTTTTTTTATATTATATATATTGTATTGTATTATATATTATATATATAATTATATATATATAATATATATTATACTTATTTTTATTTTTATTATAGTCGACTAATTATAGTCGACTATCGGCTAATTTTGGCGACTACAAATCGACTATACAAATCCTTAGTCGGGGACAGCACTAACACATACACACAGATAGCTTTGATCGCGGTAGAAAGAAATATCAGATCAATGCAAGATTGGATATATAGTCTTTACCTGGTCTCTGATGTAATGCAAAAGAAATAATCCAATTATCTGATCGCCATTCCAAATACTGCTTGTGGAGCTCCGTCCCACATTGTCCGGCATTGCATATGAAGGGGGCAGCATCGCAGATGTAACGTTGTAAACGCTAGTCCTGTCGGAGTATTTAAACCCTGCCCACACAGCTCAGATCGTCCCAGAAAAGAAACTACACCATTTCGAATAGAGTGCAATACCGGCTGGAAGGCGTAGGCAGTGGTATTTGCCATTTTGCGAGGTCAGACCCATTCCCAATGATAACATCAGGCTGGATGGATGAAAATGTATGGATATAGCTAATAAAAGAAATAACGAACAAAACCTGACTATACTCGTGATTGGCGCTGAACGGTTGGCGAGTTAACCTGACTTTACTCGTGATTGGCGCTGAATGAGTTAACCACTGGGAGACATACAACACTGTTAAAGGGCACATTAAATCAAAATAGATATTTATGTTTTATGTATTGCACTGATCGTCACTTATATATGCCAGTATTTGTCCCAACAATGACAAAATATGTTTTGTAGGTATCAATGGTATTTCCTGGAAAACAATAAAAAATAAATTGGGGCGTATACAAATGTTAACTCTGCCTCTTTAACTAAATTGGATAATGTTCAATGTAAGCTTGCTAGCTAAAATGACTAATGTTAACACAATCTGCGCCAGAAACGAGTTAAATCGTTATTGCCCGCCATGCGTTCAGCGCCAGAAACGAGTTAACTAGTTTTTGGGATCGTTATTTCGTTTATTCGCTATATCTATTCATAATTCATAGCTGCAGCCTCTGTAAACCCTTCAGACCCTGCCTGAGCTGGCAGACGGTCAACACCGCCCTCTACTGCCTTGCGAAGCTATTGCATCCCATTGGAAATGGGCTGGTGTGTTTTAGGAGCCGATCTGAGCCGTGCGGGCAGGGTTTAAATACTCAGGCAAGCCAGGCCTTTACAACGACGGCATGGAATACTAATCCCACCCGCCCGTCCGCGTGTAACGCTCGGTAATGTCGGGGACATGATTGCTGTGGATAACTGGAATGGCGATCAGATAATTGGTAAGGACTCTATATATGAAACCTTGTGTTGATCTGATATTTATTTCTACCGCGATCAAAGCTATCTGTGTGTAGGTGTATATGCTTATTACCATTGACTGCGGTTGACTGCGAGCACCCCGCTACGAGGGCCATTTCATGTATGCACGACGAGATATAATAATGATAATCTAGCCTTGATTTCAGGATGATTAGATAATCAGCCGAAAAATTACAACGTGATGACTGGATTACACCAAAAAGCCTTTTTCTCGTCTTTTTCCTGGAATTACTCAAAAGCACCCAAACCATACTCTATTCAAAACGGTATAAAACGGAAATGTACGATGAAAAAAACAATCTGTTTTGGGCATGTTGACTGGAAGCAACTCACTGACAGTCGACAGCATTATTAGACCCATAGATATAATATAAGATATATTTTAAGCACTCGCAAATGTCGCAGTCTAAAACTATATCCATTGAAGGGGGATCAGCGCCCCCTGCTGCTGGCGGTCAATGTGTTAACACACGTTGCTAACACACGTTGCTCACATCAGCTTGCTAGCTAATGGGTCGACCGCAATGCACATTCAGCGCTGGCATTGGCTACTGTATCAATATCCATGACAAGTCCCTCCTTAGCTTCCTGTTTTTGGAAGCATTTGGAAGAATATGAAAGAAAGTCAGGTAGAACGAATCAGGAAAGAAAACAGTAGGGGGCGTTTGTCTTGATAGTGATAACTGACTCCAATTCCAAAGAACTGTCTTTAAAGCTTGAGATTCTCCCATCTGTTGCAGAGTT
>NW_028169954.1:57076-97597 GCF_963971535.1 Notolepis coatsorum
TAAAGGAGGAGGGTAGGGGGGGGGGGGGGGGGGGGGGGGGGGGGGGGACGCCGCTACACATGTACAGTGGAGAGCAGAGGGAGTCTGGTGCGTGGGTGTGTACATGAAAACGGTTAGTAATTCTGTTCATTGCAGCAGACAAGGAACGTCCTGCACTATTCCAGATGAATGCTGCTACGGGCTCATAGGTGAATCAGTTCTGAGTAGGGACGGGTACCGAATCCGGTACTTTTAAGGGTATCGACGGAATCACGTCGGTAATACCGAGTACCGATTCACGTGAGATCCACCGGTGCCACATTTCTTAATTTTTTTGAGATTTTCTTTAACATTTTTACAGCTTTATAGGCCATACAAGACCGACAGAGGAGAGGGAGAACAGGAGAGGATGTGGGGAGGACATACGACAAATCATCGCCGGAGCGGGAGGCGAACCCGGGACGGCCGTGTAGGTGTGCGAGGCACTGTGCGGTGCCACATTTCGTTAATAATTTTTATAATCTTTTTGTTCGATGATGTCAACGTTTCGTTTACCGCAAAACGAAATCTATGAAGTGTGCCGCCGCACGTTCACGTCAACGCTCATGCGCACAATACAAGCGTACCTAGGATTTTGACTTGATTCAACAAGGCAGTCGGGGCAATGGCAAGCCGGGAAGGGGAATACGGATTTTCCACTATACTAATTTAAACATGTCCCATAATAAAAATACGCCATTAAGTCCACCCAAATGAGGTCACCCTTATAAATGTGCCATTTCACAAAAGCAGAAGATTTCTTTTATACGATCGATCCTTCGGTCACAGTAAACATGTCATTTTTGTATCGTTCGCCACTCGTGGACGAGGCTTTGCATGTGTTTCACGATTCCCACAAAGGAAATGATATCCTCTAACTAGGCAGCCCACACGGTATGGCTTGGGAGCCACATGGAGCCACATGGCCTCTCTGCCAAAGCGAAGATGTGTTCCCAGTTTATGACCGAATGCATCCCCCAAATACCAACGACAATAAAACCTTCACAAAAAGGGATGATGTCAGACCACACTCCTATGCAGAGTCGCCTCTCTACGTCCTGTGTGTCACGCGGCCGGTGAAAAGGCCTCTGCCTGCGCCTGCCTTACAACTGGAACTACTTTCTGACCTCTGTGACCAAATGAGTCCGAAAGAGAATGCGGCAATAATTTTTTATGCGTCGCGTGTAAACATAATATCACAAAGAACCAAACGCTAAGAACATCTATGAGTTGTGCATCTTTTCCCCGATACCTTTATAGTTGCGTTTGATCGGCGTTTCCATGGACACAGTGAATAAACATGGCTACACAGACTTTTTTCCCCAACTCTTTCTTTAGTTACTTTACGTTAAAAAAAGATAAAGGGCAGAATTAATATGAGATACTTCATTCTATATGCTCGGAACGTTGTCCAACTCTCCGTGTGGGACTGTGATGTCAGACAAGGAGAGGAAACAAGGAGAGCACACTCTTTTAAAATGTCTACTATATGTATTATTAAAGATCCCCTCCACGTGTGTTTTTGAACTTGTGTATTGAATAACAATTAGTTGGGTATGGTTTTTCCACACAAAATGTTCACTAAACTACAGAGCATGTCTTGGCAGCATCCCTACACCTTTTCCCTCATGGAGAATACAAGGATCTATGAAGCCCCGCCCCCCCTTCCTCCCACACGGATTCCCACAAGCCGGTTAAACTGAACTTTTTCCACCTAAACAGTTTGCCAGAAATTTACCCAAACACAACACTTCACAAAACTGAGTGCTACAGTGTAGGTTAGTATATTAGGAAGAGTGCATGACAGTAAGAAGGTTCGTTTTTAAATTTTGTATATATATATATATTGGTTGAAGAAGTGTGTCTTTAGTCGACGGCGAAAGATTGGTCAGGTTTCGGCTGTCCTAACTGTGGTGGGAAGTTCGTTCCACCATTGTGTGGAAAGGACAGAGAATAGGCGGCTTCTCTTTGATGACCCTCCCGGAGCTCGGATAGGAGTACTGTAGGTCTTGAGGGTGTGTAGTTAGAGACCATTGACCGGAGGTAGGCGGTAGACTAACTATTATTATAAAAAAGAAATTACACAAAGTTTTAATTAATATACATAGTAAAAAGGTGCAATTAGCTAACTGGAATGCAACCAAATTAATGAGAAAAAGAAAGAAAGAAAGAAAGAAAGAAAGAAAGAAGAAAGAAAGAAAGAAAGAAAGAAAGAAAGAAAGAAAGAAAGAAAGAAAGAAAGAAAGAAAGAAAGAAAGAAAGAAAGAAAGAAAGAAAGAAAGAAAGAAAGAAAGAAAGAAAGAGGAATTTCTTGTTTTTGCCATAGGAAAACCAACATGTTCACCTTCTCTGGCTTAAGGAGGGATGTTGTGAGGGTGACTATATCCCCTGCCGTGCTGGACACCCTCTCAGATGTGCAGCTTGTTGCACACACACACGGAAACTTTGTCTGATCATTTCCCCACCAGATCCTCCTCTGCGCTGATGGTGGACTCTTGAACATACATGGCAAGCTCTGCGACTACCTTTTCGGGAACAGTGGGTTCGGCAGCGCCTGCTTTGCATTGTAATACACTTGTTTTTCTTATTTCGGCTGCACCTGTGGATTGGTGGATGCTCCCTCCTCCTCTTTATCTCCCTCTTCTCCCACGGGCCGCACTCTCTTCGTCCGAGGATGACTGTCTCTTCCTCTATCATCATCTTGGGCTCCACAACATTCAGGTCGTATTCACCCCGGTAGAGTGGGTCAAAAAAAATTGCCTTGCGCATAAGGCCCCTGCTTGTTTCTGGCAGGCCATTGTGTTTTTATATTGTACGTTTTGTGTATTTAACCCTTTCACTACCACACTACCAAAGGGTTAACCCTTTCACTGCGACAATACAGAAGGTTAACCCTTCCAATGCCACACGACAAATGGTTAACCCTTTCACTACCACACTACAGAAGGTTAACCCTTTCACTACCACACTACAGACGGTTAACGGTGTGGTAGTGAAAGGGTTGATTAGACACAGCACGGGGAGCAGAGATGAAGCTGAGACGTAATTCTGACCAGAATGTCAGTGACAAGACAAGTGCCTTCCTGACAAGATACAGAAATTGTTCTGTGAGAGAGCTGGACTCCAAAGATATATAACCTTAGAGGGAAACTCAAACTGGAACAGCAATCTTCAAGAACAACCAGGAAGGCTATGTGTATTTCTCTGTGTGGAGTTACCTTGTGGAATAATCTGGAGGAGGAGATCAAATCCAGTCAATCTATAAATATATTAAAGAGGAAGTTCAAAAAGATGGTGTTCACAAATTATACCAGGGAGGAAGACCAACGTATTGTATGAGAATGATTTGAAGGGTGACATGAGAGTATAGTCTAGTGTGTGTGTGTGTGTGTGTGTGTGTGTGTGTGTGTGTGCATGTGTGATTGTGTTGTGTGTAGTTGAAGTATTTGCAAATTGTATTGTATTATATGTATTGGTAATCGTGTCATATACTTGCTGAAGTATATAATATTATATATAATATAGTTATTGATGGGGGGTGGAAACATATAAGCTTTTCTTCTTCCATCTCCTTTTAAATTTCTTTTTGGGGGGGGTGGTTTGAAATAAAACTATTGAATCTTGAATCTTGAACTCGCTCACCAGCTTCAACGCTTTGTTCACCGACTGTAACGCGTCCTCATCTTGCCATGCAAGTCTCATGTTGGCTTCATGGTCGTCTGAAAGAGCACGACTGGTGGCCTGCCTCTGCTCCAGCATCCTCTCCCATCATCTTCTGCTTCGAGCCCCAGCAAGTTGTGCAGTCCTGTTTTTGGGGGTGAACATAAATACACACATTGTATCATTGATTCATTTATTTATTCACTTCAATAATATTTGAATACACGTTTATTATTATTAATAGTATTATTATTATTATTATTATTATTATTATTATTATTATTATTATTATTATTATTATTATTATTATTATTATTATTATTATATTATTATTATTATTATTATTATTATTATTATTATTATTATTATTATTATTATTATTATTATTATTATTATTATTATTATTATTATTATTATGTTATACATATGTATTGATAATCAGTTGAATCTGTTTATGTATACCATGGTAGAATAAGACTTAGCATATAGTATTGTATAATTGTACAGGCCAGGGTAGACTTTTCTTATAATAGTGTACCAAAAATAACTGTAGACAAATATTATTCTTTCTTAAAGATTTGCCTATTATTTGCTCAAATGTATTATGTATGGATATAGCATCTTACTAAATTGCATATACATTTTATTTTACTCTCCTGTTACTGCTATGACCCCCGATTTTCCCCACAAGGATGAATAAAAGATCCATCTTATCTTATAAACTCACCGTCACCAGCGAGTGCACTGAGGCGGCGGTTACACCTTTCGTATCATCTTCGTATTGTTTTCATATGCGTATCGCCGCGACGTTGTGCGCCTCGAGTCACACTTTCGTTTTTTTTTTTGTTTTTGTCACCCGAGCACACTGATGTAGTACACTGCCAAAGCAGTAGGTGGCAGTAGGTGGCAAACATGAAGGCCATTTCAACCAATCAGAACGAATGTGCCAATACACTTCCTGGAAGCTCCAGCAAAGAAAATGTCAATAAGGCAGGCGCCTATGCCGCGCCACCATCTTGCCTATTTACTCAATGCAGCAATTCTTTTTCAGCAAAGCCTAATAAAAGTGCAATAAACAAAACGGATACATTCACTGTGTGTTCTGCCTGTCATTTGTTGATGAAACAAAACTAACATCAACACAAGTGACCACCAAGAGCGGATAGTTTAGTCTAAAAAACGATCGGTAGCATTGTTAGCTGCATGCTAACGTCAATGGAGTATGCCATTATAACAATATAGCATTGTGGCTAGAAGCTAACGTTAGCTCACGCTACTTAGCCAGCACCAAAACTGATGATATCGCGAGCTATCAGTAGTTAGATAACATTAGAGACAACGCTGTGTGTATTAAACAAAGGTGAATAGATGACTGGGCCATTTTGTTTAATGCTTGTTAAGTTGAAAGAGGAGCTCTGAGCTAACAGGGTCTGAATCCTGATAGCTCACGTTAGCCAGCTGCTCATGCAATCGGTAATGCTAGCAGAATGAATGGATGTAAACTTTATTTAACATATTGCATATGGGTACAATACAATACGGCTCAATACAAACAATTGTTAAGGGAATGCAGTCTGTTGTAGCTTGGACTGGGGTCCTTATAACAATAACTTGACAACACATGGTAGCTGAAGCTATTTGGGACACGGAGCTATGTCCCAAACACACTGTTGTCACCGGAAGGGCACGCGATGGTATCTACTGCGCATGGGCGTTTTCGCAACAACGGCTAGCGTGCTGACTACACGCTGTTGTCGATTCGTTTTTTTTGCGTATCTCCAAACGCAAACACAATTTTGCGTTTCAGCCGTATCCACAAAAAAACGCCAAAAAACGCATTTCTGTGTAATAGGGACATCAAACGTCGTCAAAAACTTATAAAAAAACGCCAGGAATACACTAGTCTAACCATGGCCTGAGAGGCCGAGGGCAGCCTGGGCTTCCGGCAGCTTCCGCCTCCTTCCCCAGCTGTGAGAAGAAAACATGCCATTGATCGTGTGACAATCTGTGAATTGTTCGTTTCTTTGTATATTGTATGAATTATTATTATTATGTGTAAATTAGATTCTACGCCGACCATCAAGTGTTACTTGTTTAGTTTCGGAATAGGCGGCAGGTAATTATACGATTTATTCTTCTTCCTGCTCCTTTTGCCCTGGACTCCATCTACATCTCCCGCACAACCACCCGCGCCAGAAAAATTGCAAAGGACCCCTCACACCTGTTTCAGCCCCTGCCCTCAGGTAGGCGCTTCAAGTCCATCCTCTCAAAAACCACCCGTTTCAAGGACAACCTCTTCCCAACCGCCATTCGGACCCTGAACTCCCTTGGCCCCCCTCTCCCCCTCCCCCCCTTACACTAACCAAGCTCCTGACCTGATGGACTAGACTCTTCCTTCCGTCCGTGTGTTATGTTGTGCTGTGTCATGTTGTGCTGTATTATGTATTTATTGTGTCATGTTGTGCTGTATTATGTATCCATTGCTGGGAAGGGGGGGGGGGGTAAATGTATCTATGTTCCAGTTTTATGTACTGTAGAGCTTAATACACTCTGTACCGATCACGAATACCACCAACCTGGTTGTGTGGCAATAAAGGAATCTTGTCTTGTCTTGTCTAGAACTGGATTTATGTTTTTGTATGAAAACTGTGTGATTTATATTACTTCCATGTGGCAAATAAAACTCTGAATCTGAATCTCGCCAACAGTGTTGGACACAACAAGGTTCAAATTGTGACCAAGGCAGCTCGACCAGGGCCAGCCTAATTTACTAACAGCTGCTTTTATATTGCTTCCACTGTCAGTCGTGAGACAGGACACTTTAGCCTCGTCTAATCCCCATTCACGCAGGGCCTCCTGCAAGGCATTGGCCGAGTTAATGGCGGTGTGGTCCTCTGGCAAAAGACTTGTTTGCAGGCATTTGGATTCATTCAATGCATTCAAACCTTTATTTATTCTCGAAAGAACAATTGAGGTTACCCTCATTTTCAATGTTGCAGAGACTTACAGACATTTCAATGCATACTCTTTTTACAATATAATAAAAATAATAACTATTAATAACTATCTATATAGCACTTTTCATACATGGACCGCAGTCTAGAGTGCCCCACAGCAATTAGTATCAAATCAACATAGGCATAAAATCAGCATATTGTTGACAGAATAAAAAAACAATGCATAAATTGCAGACAATAGAATATAGACCTAAAAGTAGTGCATTATAAACGTGCAGACATAATAATAGGCATAAAATAAGTACAATAAGTACAGTGTTGCTCGAAGGCATGTGAACCCTCCCAGAACAGTCAGTCCCCCGAACACCCCACACATCAATCCCCACCACATCCCCATCCAAGACACCCCCCCGATAAAGCGTGCCATGACAGAAGGAAAACACAAACAGCCCGCGCTGTGCCCACGGGAATGCCACCCCCGCAGTCCGCACCATCTCCCCCGGTACTGGCGACCTCGTCACCACGAGGACACCAGCGAATCTCACGCCCCCCACCCCCAAACTCCACAGAGGAAATTAACTGCAGCCACACCAAAGGAGCCACGACCCCAAACACTCAAGCAGACAGACACAACAGCGGTCAAATGAGAAGACATGCAGCACCACGGACGGTCCGAGACGACGGATACCAGGGTCCATTCTGTCTATGAAAGTCAGAGACATGTATGATGTCATTTCTGTGTTGGACCACATACTGTATGTTGTGAGGGACAAGTCCTTGACTGCCTGTTGTAGTTCACTCCGGAGACGGGTGTAGGCAGGTGGGGTGGCTGTTGTAGTTCACTCCGGAGACGGGTGTAGGCACGTGGGATGGCTGTTGTAGTTCACTCCGGAGACGGGTGTAGGCACGTGGGGTGGCTGTTGTGGAATAATACATCTGCCCTGGTACCTCGTACTGGCTGTTGAGTGTTGTTAAGAGATCTCTGAATGATTGTTGAAAGACACCATTTCCTTGCATATATATTTGGTCACTGCACATCAGTGCACATGCCTTCCACCTCATTACTGTCCTTATTTTTAGTGCTGCATCGTGCAAACCCAGCTATGGATGGCTGTGCGTCTGTCTTCTGTCGAGCTTTCACTGGTCGCCCCCAGGGCTGTGTCCTCAGCCCCCTGCTGTATTCGCTGTACACACATGACTGTGTGGCCAGGTTCAGCTCCAACTCCATAGTGAAGTTTGCGGACGACATGGTGGTGGTGGGCCTGATCTCTAATAATGACGGGAAGGCCTACCAGGAGGAGGTTGATCTCCTGGCACTCTGGTGCCGGGATAACAGCCTACTCCTGAACATTGATAAGACCAAGGAGCTGATCGTGGATTTTAGGAGAATACAGCAGGGGACACACACGCCACTGTGGATCAATGGGGCTATCGTGGACAACAGGGTGAGCAGTTTTAAGTACCTGGGACTGGGAGTCCACATCGCGGAGGACCTGACATGGACAACACACACAGACACTGTGTTAAAAAAGGCGAAGCAGCGGCTCTACCACCTGAGACAACTCAGGAAATTCAGAGTATCAGGGAAGATAATCCAGTCCTTCTACTCGGGGGCTGTGGAGAGCATCCTGACTGGGAACATCACTGCCTGGTTTGGCAACTGCACTGCCCAGGACAGGAAGGCTCTACAGAGAGTAGTTAGCCTAGGCATTGTCCAACTAACACCTCTCCCGAAGGCTAACCGGCCATTTACGCTTCCATTCATAGTGCTAAGCTAGGCTAAGATGCAGCCAGATAGCTTTCTACTGAATGCACAGAGAGGAAACTGGTATCTATCTTCTTGTCTCTCTCTCTGGAGAAGACGGTAAGCTAATTTCCCAAAATGTTGGCGTGTTCCTTTAATATAGGGCCCCGGTCATGAAAAACACTTGGCTGTCAAAAAATACAAAAATAATTACCACGCTTGAACATTTGTTGCAGGCTTGTTTGTATTTCTCAGACCAATTACAATTGTCTGGGGCGAGACTAAGCCCAAAATGCACCTTGCAAAATAGCGTTGGGGGAGAAATGCCTCTTTGTCAAGTTTTCCATCATGAGAGAGTACAGTACCTTGCTAGCTCAAAGGTTTGTTGTTATTGATCCCAAAGACATAAGAGATAATGCCTAAAACAGGGGGGAGGATGTTTAAAAAAAAGTAAGCCATAAACAATTATATATATTACAGTATATCCATATAAAACAATGTAATAGAGTTGTTTGTTTAAATATTTCTAAATGGAGGGATTTGCCCTCAAGCACTTGTAGAGTTATTACATACATTAAATGAAGGTATTCTCAAGAGGTTATATTTTCAAATTGACGCTTTCGGAAATATAATGCAATGGTTTGCTCCCTTTTCATCGTGTAATGTGACCAAATGCAGGACATCATGCCAACCTTATGGGACAGTAAAGTAATATAGCCTAACGAATACAATGTGTATGTTTACATAATGTATAAAGCCTTTTATCTAAATATAAACATTTAGATTCATTAACTTATTTCTTAAAAGCACAGTAGGCTAAGTAGGTAAAATGGCTGAGCAGCAGAAACACTGTAGATCAGAACAGAACTTGTAGGCTGATAGAAATTACGTCTTCATAGTTGTTACTGGGCAGCTTGAGGTTACTTCTCCCAAAACACTAATTTGGTAAATCTAAGACAAGATTTTCAGCACCATGGAGAGTGCAGTGCGCCATATAGGTCTTTTGAGGAATTCATATTTTTTGCTGGACTGTGCTGCTTAGAGCCTTCTGGTGAAGACGATGTATAAAATGTCAGAGAAAAATTTGCTTTGACTTGAATCTCACTCTTCACGAGATCCACACTGCATCAAATTCTCTGGTCATGTAGAATGTATTTATTTTAATGCTAGAGTGAATTTCTAGAAAGGTGGATGAATCATATCCCCACCTCCGCTAAAAATGTATGAGCAGAGGTAGGTAAATCCCCACCATCCCCCTCCACCAAATCACACCCTGGTAATGACAATACCTTCTAGCCATGACCCAGGAAGCTTTAATTCAGTCTTCACATGTACATGTATCCTGCACCTGGCTTAAAAACAGGTTGGATGTGTACCCAACTAATTCCACTGTGGTATGTGACTGTACTAGTTAGAATATAATTAATTACAAAAACAGTTGGTTCAAGGGCGGCCGGCTAGCGCAGCGGACTAAGTGTCTGCCTACCACCGCACGAGACACTGGTATCGAATCCGGCTGTCAGCGGTACCTCCGGCTTGGTCGGTCGTCCATACTGATACAATTGGCAGTGTTAGCGGGTGGGAAGCCGGTGAGGTGTGTATCCTGGTCGTTGTAAACAGCGACTCCTACAGGTCGGTCAGGGCGCCTGCACAGCGAGGGAGGGAACTGGGGAGGGTAGTGTGATCCTCCGACGCGTTACACCTCCCCAGTGAGAGTCCTCGCTGTCAGGTGAAAAGAAGCGGCTGGCTGTCTCCACATGGGTCGGAGGAAGCATGTGATAGACTTCAGGGCTCCCTAGACCGGCAAGTGGGGGCCAAATGCGTGCACCGACCAGGAAGGGGAGGGGGGAATTGGCATAACGACTCAATTGGGATGGGAGAAAAATGCAGAGAAAGGGAGGAGAAAAAGTAGAACAGTTGGTTCAAATCATGCAGTCTCATTGGCCGAGAGCTGTGTGTTATTTGCTATAACATCATGGCTAGGAGTTGCTTAGCAATGCATACAGAGCTGAATCTTGGTAAAAGAATATATGATATCATTGTTTTATTCACAATGATATCAGATATGTATAAGATCTACTGTGTAAAAGCAATAGAACACTCAAGGTTGTGTGTTATAGTAAGTAAGTATGATGTTATTTACTATAGGCCTAACACTCTCCCTCTCATGTTCTATCGCTTAAATAAAAGATATACCATTATATTAATAGTGGTCGACCGATATGGGTTCTTCAATGGCTGATGCCGATATTGATATTTAGAGAACAGTCATAGAGTCCTAGAATCACGTTTAAAGTAGTGTGCCTTGTATTCCAGCAGCGTGGCTACTAAACCACGTTGGAATATGCCATAACAGGCTATGTAGAGAGAGAGCGCCATGAAAAATGGAGGAAACTAGCGAGCCATGGCGAGCCGCTGAACGGATCATCTCAACACCAACACAGTAAAGTATATTATTAGTATCTGTCCATCCCCGTTGCTCTATCCAACGACAACTAGTGGCCATAAACCACTTTGGAGTGACTACCAAAGCAGGCCACATATAAAGCCTTGGATTTTCCTGAGCCAGCTAACGCCATCCGCCGTTATTGGCGTTGCCATTATAAGAATTGTGTGCAGCGTCTAAAATATTTTTTGGACACTATTGTATTGGCATAGGCTGCACAGGCTAATTCCTTTTGCATTATGCCTATGAGCTGTTTCATTTGTATAGACTAAGGCTGTCATTTATTTAATTTGATTATCGCACATTTTTTAGCCAATTAAATGTTAACAGAAAAACCTGTATGTCCAATTTTGTCTTTGTCTGACCGCTCCTACCGAGTATCATGGAGAGGGACCCTGTCGCCCCCATCCACTGCAGACGGGTGTCCCTCAGGGCTTGGTCCTTGGACCCCTCCTCTTCTCCCTCTACACCAAATCTCTGGGTAACATTATCACGTCTCATGCCTTCTTGTAACATTGCTACGCCGATGATACTCAACTCTTATTCTCCTTTCCTCCCTCAGATATCCATGTCTCTGAGCTGATCTCGTCTGTCTGTCCGACATCTCCGCCTGGGTGACGACCAACCACCTCAAACTACCTGAACCTAAGCAAAACGGAACTGCTTAACCTGCCGGCAAAATCCTCCTTGCTGACCGACCTTTCCATCACAGTGGAAAATGCAGCTGTAGCCTCATTCCTGACCGCCAAGAACATTGGTGTACTCCTTGACGACCAGCTGAACTTCTCTGCTCACATCGCCACAATGACCAGAACCTGCAGGTTCCTCCTGAGCAATGTCAGAAGGATCCGCCCCTTGCTGACAAAAGAAGCCACCCAACTCCTTGTCCAATCAACAGTCATGTCTCGCCTTGACTACAACAATGCAATGCTCGCTGGTCTACCGACCACCGCCACCAAGCCGTAATAATAATTGTTAGACTAGAAGTCTTTATTTGTCATGCAGTTTTAACACACACACATGAGATGGGCGACCCACAGGAACACACACACACATGCACTGAGTGAGTCGCAGATGAAATGTCTCTCTGCACTTTTCCCATCCCGTTGTCCTTCCCCCCATGGGCAGCCGGGAGCAGATAGGGCGTCAACGTGAGCCGCGCCCCGGGGACCAATCCAAGTGCTCCGGTCCGTCTTCGTCAAGGACGCCACAGCGTTAGCGATCTGTTGTGCATGTTTTTCCATTGGGTTTATCTTATCGGGGGGGAAACCCTTGCAAGCACGGGGAGAACATGCAAACTCCACACAGAAAGGCCTGGGAGATACCCCACCTGAGTACCTGGCATCATGGAAACCTGGTCCCCAAGCGGGAATCGAACCCTGGACCTTGCTTCTTGCTGTGAGGCGACAGTGTTAACCACTACACCACTACACTTCAACTCATTCAGAACGCAGCCGCCTGTCTGATCTCCAACCTACCAAAGTCAGCCCATGTTACCCTGCTTCTTAGGGACCTGCACTGGCTTCCCATCGCCGCACAAATGCGCTTCAAGATCCTCGACCTGGCATATCAAGTGGGGAAGGGAACGGCTCCCACCTACCTCCGGTCAATGGTCTCTAACTACACACCCTCAAGACCCCTCCACTCTACATCCTCTGGCTGCCTCAGACCCACTCCTATCCGAGCTCCGGGAGGGTCATCAAGGAGAAGCCGCCTATTCTTGGTTCTAGCTCCACAATGGTGGAACGAACTTCCCACCAGTTAGGACAGCCAACACCTGTCAACTAAGAACACACTTTTTCAATCAATAAAATAGTTTTTTCTTTATAAATAAAATAAACACTAACCTTCTTACTGTCTTATACTATCATGCACTATTCCTACTATACTAATATGTCTTTACTACTATGCACTCAACACTGCAACACCCAAGTTTCAGCACTGTTTGATGATCATTGTTACTCAGCTGTAAGAGTTGTACCCTTCCTGCTTTGGATAAAAGCATCAGCTAAATGTAAATGTAAATGTCAATAGCTGTAGAGTGGCAAAATATACATTTATTAATATGAAGATATTTGAGATTATTTATTTAAGATTTATTTTGAAATTCCCTTGCACATCCGATTTACCATATCTGTTGAAGCACACCTCCTTCCTAAAGATTCAAACAGTGCTACTGTAGCTACTAGCTAGCGGCACCTACGTCCTAAACATTCAAACAGTGCTAGTAGCTACTAGCTAGTGGTACCAGACAGATAATGGCAAGCAGCCAAGACAATGAGGATATTACAAGATTACGAGATAAAATACTTTTTTCCTGCAAAAACTGAACTCCAACTCAAAAAGAGAGTTGCGTATCAGCTGCTATTTCATATTTAATTTCCAAAGACATTAATGCCTCTCACAGTGTTGTCGAGAACATTGGTTTTTGTGAGCTACTTCTACTCTGGAGCCGATATATATGCAATCCCGTTGAGACAGGGTGTCTTGCACACAGTCTGTACAATAAAGTTAAAGATAATATAAAACGTGAGTTAATGAACCCTTAACGACCACTACAGATGGATGGACGTCATGTACAACAGAAGCCTGTGTAACCATGACCCGTCACCAAGTTGACACCGACTGCTGAGTTGATGAATGATATAAGTTGATATATTTTGTGAGTTGATATAAATGTGTGTTAAATTGTGATATTTATTGTCTCGTATCGATCACAGGCCCCTGAATTGAATGAAATTGAAATAGTATCGTGGCAGACTTATCAGCAAATATCGTGTCATTGTCCAAATAATTTATATAATATAGTATTGTGATGAAACTTGCGATTTACACCCATATCAATGACTATTAACCTGTTAATGTCCGGGGGCCCGCATCGCATGCACACGCACACTTCGCGGCACTTTGCCCTTGTCTGTCGGCCTAGCGTTGTATTTTTGGCGATCAACCAATACATTGTTGGAAACTTGAATTCGCCGCCTTTCGATCGTCACCACACTCCCCCTATGGCGTGCTTCCAGTCTCGAGTTACAAGACGAAACATCCGACGAGCGTCATTTGACAAGCCATTCGGAGAAGTGACCACGTCCAGTTTGGCCGGGTCCTGAACAGACCAGTCACCGCAGATTGACCACCTTTGTAGCCAATGAAATTCTGGAGCCAACAGTATTACATGAGGGCTGATTCCTATGGTGAACGGAGAGAAGAAGACGAAGAAGTTGTTTGTTTGGAAAATGTCTCATTCGTCGTCCAAATCAATGAGCGGTGGGCCATTTTGGACGCATTATTACCGATACGAGGATTACAAAAAACATCTGTAAAACACTCATTTTCCGTTGTTATAAACGTTGGACCTGTACTGTAGATGATACATTATGTTTCCCAGCTCCTACTGTACCTCTCAGCTGGACCTCAAAAACAGGCAACAAGTAAACAAAACGTGAGTGACTTTTACTTAAATGTCACTGTGTTCAAACCTCAAATTGTATTACATTAGCACTCCAAGTGATACTGCTCCTGTTGTGAAAGAAAGTTCATGCATGTGCTGTGCTATAAGTGGTTCAAGTAATAAATCGCACATTTCTTTGGGTATGCAATTGTCAGGCATTTTATGCTAAATGTGCCCTCAGCATAACGGGTTAAAAAAGGTAGTTAAAGGTAGAATCTGTAATGCTATCAAATGCAGTGGCCGCTAGGCAAAAGAGCCCAGCTTGAAATGCTTGTTGTTTACATGTTTGTATTGGTCTGATGTGTGGGCTGGGCGTCTGGTAACTTATTATACTGACTCCTCCAGACCTCTCCTGCCAGAGGCCCTCCCCCCCCCCCCCCCCCCCCCCCCCACTCTGACTCCAACCCACAATACCCACCGGGGCACTTTCAGCCTAGAGGGCGCTATTTTTGACAACATTACATTTTTGTACCTAACGATGAGGTTAGGCATTTACAGAGAACGCAAATGTTACCTACCAATGTGTGTGTGTGTGTGTGTGTGCGTGTGTGTGTGTGTGTGTGTGTGTGTGTGTGTGTGTGTGTGTGTGTGTGTGTGTGTGTGTGTGTGTGTGTGTGTCAGAGAGAGAGAGAGAGAGAGAGAGAGAGAGAGAGAGAGAGAGAGAGAGAGAGAGAGAGAGAGAGAGAGAGAGAGAGAGAGAGAGAGAGCATCATCTGTGTACTAATAGTGGCACAAGGTCTGTGTGTGACCGCAGGCCCAAAATGAATGGGAGAGCTGGGATATCATATCAGAGTGGGCCTCTGTGTATGATGAACCAGAGGGCTGGGGGAGGGGGGAGGGGGGATTAGGACATTACAATGAACCAGGTGTATAAAAGTGGCAGCTCCCTCTGCCAAGAAATGGTGTCAGGGGTTATAGGGGCGTGCACTTCACCAACAATGCAGATTTATTTTGCACATAATCTCACACACATCTAAAAACTCTCAACCGTTTTTGCACACATTAATTTAGTTTGACAGTTATTGAGAGTAAATGTGTCTGAGTATGGTCACCAGTGATGTCATTGGCGGAATTGAATCCTTGTGTTGTGTCAATTACAGCACCATGAAATTATGTAGATGAAAAAATAGCAATACCTTCTCTTATAGAGGGAACTGCTAGCTACCGTATCATTTCATTGAGCTGTAATTATAACACGACACAAGGATTCAATGTCCCTGATGACATCACTGGTGGCCATATTCAAACTAATATACTCTCAATAAATGTCAAACTAAATGAATGTATGCAAAACTGTTTAGAGTGTTTGGAATCGGATGTGTGTGAGATTATGTGCAAAATATATCAGCATTGTTCTTTTGGTGAAGTGCTCCTTTAAGGCCCCCACAGCCTCATAATACATAGGTATATACATATAATAATAATATATTAGGTATTCCAAACACAATCTCTACAGATGAGTTTGTTGAAGATGTGTCGATTGCCTACGGAGAAGACCTGTCAAACGACACTGTTGAGAAACCATGTAGACTAACTTGCAGTTGAGATGCACCTTATAGTCAATTGGCATTTGGTAAAAAAAAACATAGTTTTTTAAATAAAATGTTGTTAAAAGTCACACTATCAAGTATCAATACGATGTAGAGAGTCTACCGATGGACTATCAGAATAAACTGTTACCTTGGTGTGGCAGTGTGCTGCTAAAAACGAGCTGAATATGAGGTCCCTGCCTCTGCAGCCTAGGAGTATAATGACGACGGCATAACTTTGACATAGCCTACACTTCTGTCTTCATGATGTGCCTCAGCTATACATCATGAGAATGGGCCCTGGTCAGGAGTAAATGAAGACAAACTGTATCGGGCTGGAATGGGAAAAGCAGAGAGAGGAGGGGAAGGAACACAATCTTTTCCACGGCCGTCGGGTCCGAGGGCAGAACCCCGGTGCATGCTGGAGTCAATTCTACATGTACACTGGCTGAGGAGAAAACATTCATTTCTAACCTGTTATCCATCACTGTCAAATGCGGTGCACAGTAAAAAAGGAAATAATTAGACAGAAAAATGATGCAGGCTGGGGGCAGGACAGATGGAAAAAAACTCCAACCTATACACAATTTACTTAAAATTAACTTAAGGCTAAAGAGCTTTTGGTAAATGTCTGGTACAGTCCATGACTGCGTCATCCCTGAAACGTAATGTAGTTACTGGACCCTACTGGTCTACATTTTACTCATATATGAAATGAAGTCAAGAGTAGCTTTCCTGAAGTAAAGTCTCATTCTTGTGCTTTTGGTTGAAAATGTAAAATGGGCAGCTTCTGGCATATACAGTATAAACAGTATTATATGGCATATATATACGTTATACTGTATAATACGATCAGGCTTGCATTCATGACATGGTAGTTGAAAGACACCACTGGTTATATGAATGAAGGGTGAATGATATCTGTATGTCATGTATGTCATATATATGATGAATTGAAAATGGGGGACCCTAATGTAAACAAGACGAAAGTCTTTCTCTGGTCTGCATCCGTATTGAGCTGTACTGTGTATTGTATACCCATTCTGCAATCTGTTAATACAATTTTCAACCAATCAATCAATCAATCAATCAATCAATCAATAACTACAGGACAGGTAGACTATCGGTAGGCCTGGCACTGAAAAAAAAGCAAAAATCACCCGTGCAATCAAAGATGTCAAAGTTACTGTACATTTCGCGTCTGTCTTGATATGGCTGATATGATAATATCATTACCACGGGATGTCTGGTACAGTACAGCATGCAAAAGGGAGCAATATGATTGAAGATAGCCAGGCACTAAGCACTGTCCCCGCCCCCTATTGGAAATACTTCAATAGCATGCTGTAAATTATTATGTTTACAATGTAAACAAGGAGAGAAGGGGAAAAGGATAGGGGGGGGGGGGTAACATTAACGCATCCACAGCCTACCTTTATTAGTCACCGACACTGTGTGCAACACGTCTCGCCGTCCATAATAACCATAACCTGCAGATTTTTACAACTTTTTGACAGCCATCATGTCTTCTCTTGAAGTATTACTCGCGGTCCACGTCGTCTGTTCTGTTTCCAGGTCGCTGAACGGTTCCGCGACACCGAGAGAAATAGCAGCGGCGAGTCAATCAATCAATCACGGTATCTGGGCTTTAATTGTTCAATCGATGAGAAAGTTGCCCTAAAACAGTCGGTGTGGCTGCAGTGCGCGGACAATCAAAATAATATCCGCATGCGTGCGTGTGCGCATCGCTGCTACAGTATCAAATGTGAGTCGTGCACAAGGGCAGAATCTAATTTCACATGTGTGTGTATTGTAAAAGAAAAGGGGAATAATGTTCTATGAGCAGATTATAGGTATATCTAGAGTAATTTGTCCATTTCTAATGTATGTAAGAAAAAATTGTATTGTGTTTTATTTAATTAAGATTGCTCATAAAAAATATTAAAGTATTCTGTCGTAAACCTCAGGGTAGAAATTATACTATTTGAGACTGTAATAGTGTTGAAAGGATATGAATTAGACTAAATCGCTAATAATACGTATTCTTATTCTTATTATACTGTTTTATAAGATGACACCATGATGCTTTTATTATTGATATTATTATTATGATGGCCTTGAGCAATGTGATGTGATTTTGTTTTACATTTTTGTTTGCAAAGATAATGCAAAAATGTATCATGTTCTCTCCATCTCTCTCTCTCTCTCTCTCTCTCTCTCTCTCTCTCTCTCTCTCTCTCTCTCTCTCTCTCTCTCTCTCTGGATGTGAACTAGCGCCTCCTGTAGGTCCCTGCTTGAACTCCCATGGTTGAACTGAGGTACATATCAGTGCTCTCTTTTGAGGACAGTATTACAATAACATTCAATCTCTAGTCTAGCTGGTATCAATCAAAATATATACTTTCTTTGAATTAATTGTTCATCATCACACAGTGATAATTGTTCATCATCACACAGTGATAATTGTTCATCATCACACAGTGATTCAGTCGTCTACATGGACGTGAACCTTTACACATATTTCAATATGATATTGAAAGCAGCCCCCTTCATTGCTTACAATATGATCATCATCATAACATTCATATTCATTCAAATGTCCTATACATAATATGCAACCGCTTTTCCGTTCCACCCCTTTGTTAATACCACCGATGAAGATGATTGGATAACCCTTTGATAATGACGGCCCTCAGCACTACATCACAGGACAATTGCGGATGATTCGCTGCATCAATTGGCCCCTCACATAATCCTATTTGGGCTTGATAATGCACTCATCCAGGAGCTGAAGGCCGTTGCATCTGCCGAGCAGCCCACACACCTGCAGATGAAGAGATGAGAGAGGGCAGAGAGAGAGAGAGAGAGAGAGAGAGAGAGAGAGAGAGAGAGAGAGACATATCCTTGAGAGCCCTTTTTTTATTTTTTTGCTCCATCTGTTGAAATGATAAAGTGCAGCCATAATGGAGCAAAACAAGATTAAATTAATCAGGTTTGTCCATTACACAGCCGCAGGCCCTCCACAGATGATTGCAATTTTCTCTGTCAGGCCCATTATTGTAAGATCTGTTTAGCGGGTTGATACAATTAAAATGGACTTAATGTAAATTTAACAATACAAATAACACTTCTGTCTATGTCTGTTTGAGAGGGGCCAGGCAGGGGGGGGGGGGGGGGGGGGGTCCTGAAGTGCAACGATAAACACCCGCTGTAACCGTTCTCAACTTCAAACAAACCCGGGTGCTATTTGATTAACGCGGACCCTGTGATCAATAACTATGCTTCATGTTTTCATGTTCTCCGTGATGTCAAGGGATCTGGTTGCACGGACCACCCCCCTGTCTGGACGTCACCGCTGTGTGTGTGTGTGTGTGTGTGTGTGTAAAGGAACACCTACCAGAGGGTTATCATGTCCAGAGATCATTTAAACGCAGAAGAGGGGAAGGTTTTAATGGAGCCCTAACCCTAAACCCCCTGATGAAAGCACGAGGAGTTCACGCCTTTATACTCCTGAGTATAAATCTCACGGTACAGTAGGAGAGAGAGAGAGCGGGGCGGGACTCGAGGAGAGAATTTTATTAATTTTTTCCCCCGGAGTTGATCTAATATCTCGCTCATTGGTTGCTTCCTCCAGCTGGATCGGGTCACTGCCAGGAGACGAGGTCTCCAGGAAGTGTCCTTAACGGGAGGAGATCGCGGGGCCCTGAATCGCCACAAAGCTCCCACCGCCACTAAAACACGGGAACTGCGGAACTGTCACGCTAAAAACGTCAAACGCTTTTTATTCTCAGCACTTCTATAATGTTTGATTTACACCGCACAGTAAAATATAACAATGCACCAATGCTTTCATTGTGCGCTCACACTCACCCTGGCGCAGTTGTACTAGGGACCAGTTTTATCTTCTTTTTTTCTTTTCTTTCGCGAGCATTACTTTTTTCATAGATCTTTCTGGAACCTCAGAACCACATCTGTTTTATGGGAATTTTACTTAAAGTTTTTTTTAGGGGAGGCCGATGCTTAAAGTTATTGTGGCTAAATGAAGAATAACTAAAGCCAATCAGACAATACACTTATTACATTATATGCCGCATTTCATTCTCAGACAGGTGTTTTGCATTAGTGTCCTATCACGTTACAGGGCAAAGTGAAATAGCATGCACCTGGAGAGAAGTTCATATTTTCTTTTGATACACAAAGAAGGAGAGCAAAGCTTTTGCCCAAATACTAATTTTTTTTTTTTTTTTTTCATCGCTCTCTCTTTTTTTTTTCATCAGACAATGCGTTTTATAATACCTGGAGTACATCCCAGGTAACCTGAGCAGGTGAGGTTAGGTGTGTTGGTTGTAGGCACCTTTCACATGGGGTGCATTCCGATGGGCACGGCAGAACCAACAACAGGTCAATCAATCACATTTTGCACGCCGGTAATTTAGTAAGTGTCACATTATCTCTTTTGTAAGCCACAGGACTTGTCTAAAGACAATGAGACAACAAAGTGTGTTTCAAACAGCCAGAGAAACATAACATGCAGACATGATACCCCTCCCGTTAGCATGACTATCAAACAAGCGTGCTACGTCCACACACAGCTGTTTGTGTAGTCATACACACACACACACACACACACACACACACACACACACACACACACACACACACACACACACACACACACGCACGCGCACACACACACGCACACACACACACACACACACACACACACACACACACACACTCTATCAAACAAGCATGCTATGTTGATACACAGCTGTTTGTATGGAGTCATACACACACACACACACACACTATCAAACAGTATGCTACATCTACACAGCTGTTTGTATGGAGTCATACACACACGCACACACACACTATCAAACAAGCATGCTACAGTACGTCGATACACAGCAGTATGTATAGTCATATGTACACACACACACACACACACACACACACACACACTTAGAACAATAGCACTTACTGAAGACATGAACTAGAAAGTGGGATTAATTTGCACAGCAGACTTATCTATGGAACTCACTATACTGGTTGAGAGAGAGGGCCTAATTAAAACCACACAATTAAAACTAGTCACACCAGGCACCGGCTTGTCTATGAAACATAACTGGATGTATATAAAGTATTGCTGCATGACAACTGTTCAAAAACCACTACCAACAAATCCAAACACACTGATGCATTGAGGCCATAATGGCCGGGAGGCTGGGGTGGACCCAGTGCCAAGTCAAACACTTATGCAGGTAGGAAAGCACAACTCTGAAAATTCAATCTGTCCTTCATCAGTGGTTCTATTGGAGAGGAAGTATGGTCAATGTTTGAGTGCAGAGCACAAAATAATGAGCCACCCACTCCAAAATTTTTTTAATACAAACATAACTGCGAGCACAGGCATCGGATGCCAAAGTATCCTGCAAAAACAGTGTACAAAGAATTGGGTCTAGTGGGGAGCTTCAAGTATGAGAAACTTGTGCAGTCGAGTCCCAGACCCAAGGATGCTCAGCATGGGTATAGCAATATGGTTATTATTCGGGAACCCTCTTTAACATACAGCTCTCTCATTTTGGTAATTACAGTATGGTTCGACAGCAACAAAGTACAACTTGTTGTCTTAACGTTTATTTTTCTCAAGCTGTAACCGTATCCAACAATCTGACTTGAAAAAGAGTTATCTCTTCTTTTTTCTTTTTCTTTTTTTTCATACTCGTCTCTTAGCGGTTTTTAGTAACACCGTTTCCCATCATGCACTGCAGTTGAAAAAGTAGCTAAAACTGTCTGAAGGAATGTTGCGTGACGTGCATTGTTTGTTCAAGACTTTATAGATGGATAAATAAATACAATAGAAATGGTCCAGATCAGGCAACAGAATCAGCCCTGTCCCATTTTATATCTTCCACTTTCATTCTCATGTTACAAATTACTATGAAATCTCACGACGGCGGGTGGGGGAGGGGGGGGTTGGCATATAATCTGAAGTTTCATCCCTTCTTATCATGATTCGCTGTGTAGAGGACATGAATAAAAGACCAACCTGCCCTCTTTACTTATCCTTGATCGTTTGTTGACCTTAGCGTTTTGAAGAGAGCTTTCTACTCAACGTTGCTCAAAGGTGGCATTTACCGTATCTCCCTCCTATCATCCTCACCGTGGCTGCCAGTCAGGGGACCCTTGTATCTCCCCGTCAGGGGTTAACTATTCAGGAATGAAAGAAAAACAATGTTTTCAGATTGACACCCATGTCATTTCTGAAGGTAGATATCGGGGGGTTCTGAATGGGGTTCGTAGTCCGTATAGAATTAGCTCTTGGAAACATTTCAATATGAGTAAAAAAAAAATCACCCAAAATTGGAGATACAAGGTGTCCGCCAGACCGCAGTGATACGGTAGTTTCACTATCCCCAAACCAGAAAATTTTCTGGCTCCAGATAATTGTAGAATCCCAGTTTTTGACAGCTTGATCTGTTTGTCAGAAGATAAGTTATACATCTCAGAGTGAAAAATGTCACTATGAATAACGGGAGAGAACGGTTTCCTTTTTGACAGTGTTCTTGGATAAAACACAAATCCAGAGAACACCATCTATCTTCCACACGAACACCCAATCCAAACTCTATTGCCAACCGCCAAAACTACATACAGTATATATACACCACAACCTTTTCTTTTTTGAATGGTATTTAAAGGTCCAATCCGTAACCCTAACATAAACTGATGGGTTCAAACTTTGAGAGAATGCACATGTTAAACCTGTTGAGGAGAACCGGTGGAGTTCAGACTTGGACCATAGTCATCATAAAGGTACTGGAGCGACTCAGACTTGGACCATAGTCATCATAAAGGTACTGGAGCGACTCAGACTTGGACCATAGTCATCATCATAAAGGTACTGGAGCTACTCTGACTTGGACCATAGTCATCATCATAAAGGTACTGGAGCGACTCTGACTTGGACCATAGTCATCATCATAAAGGTTCTGGAGTGACTCAGACTTGGACCATAGTCATCATCATAAAGGTTCTGGAGCGACTCTGACTTGGACCATAGTCATCATCATAAAGGTTCTGGAGCGACTCTGACTTGGACCATAGTCATCATCATAAAGGTTCTGGAGTGACTCTGACTTGGACCATAGTCATCATCATAAAGGTTCTGGAGCGACTCAGACTTGGACCATAGTCATCATCATAAAGGTTCTGGAGCGACTCAGACTTGGACCATAGTCATCATCATAAAGGTTCTGGAGCACATGGATCATCTTTAGAAAAACTTGAATAAGGTGCAAAAGAAAATCACTGACGCTTCAACACAACCGGGTGATGCATAGCATTGGAAACACAGATTATTTAAATTCTTCCCTATGTATCACTTTGAAGAAAACACTTGTGTCGAAGTGTCAGTCTGATTCATGTGCTCCAGTACCTTCCTTCTTGATAAACAGATGGGTATGTCCAACCACCAACAATAGGAGTTCCCTAGCTGATTGACAGAGCTCTTGGCTCAAGGACTGGACAGCAGGTACATAATGAGTTATTCTTTTGTGTCTGTAAAGTGGTTGGTATTTTTTTTTTTATATAAATCAAACCCTTCAAGAATGAATGTGAATGAGCCTATATGGTTGGGAAAAAATTATGATCTAGGTTGGGGGCATTTAAATCAATAAGGCAAGACAGATACACATGATTACCTTTTAATATTTAAGAGCAAGTTTGCCAAGCCAAACACATTCAGCGCCAATCACGAGCACAAAGGTTTTGATCCTTTGATATTTTTCCTGTGATCCCCATTCTAAATCATTATCCGGATCATTCTAGCCGTCCCTGGCTCGTTTGTATACGTTTGAATTGCAATGCCGATCGAATGTTACCAGGTGGCAGTATCGTCTGTGTCTGAACTGGAATTGCATTGGCGTGGATACACGTTTTCCTTTCTTTTTTTTGTAAGGGCTCGTCCTCCTGCTTGAAAAGTGATTCACATTGATCGCCTCGAAATTCCGTTGCCGAGGCATATTTACCATCGAAACGTGTATAGACATATAAACTGGTAATCGCGATGGTGAAGCGATCACTTGGAATTATTCTTTTTGGAATACCTTCTGGCTAAGGTAAGGTATATTCTATGTCTATTTTACCGAACCTGAAACGTGTTTTTCTAACGATCACAGTTTTGTGTTTTACCGGACGTAAAACATGCTCGGCAAACACGATCACAGTTTTGAGTTAAAACGACCCCCTCCCCCCCTTGATGATTTTGTGAAGGTACATATGTACATGTTATATACCTTTGATTTGGGAGTATTTGGGGTTTCAGGGAATCAACCAGAACGATTCAGGCTTATTGCACATAACGCGTTTTATCTCGCAATCTATGGAAAAAGACTGGATTATCTTGGAAATGTGCGATGTTTAGCGTGTAATAAACTACAAACTACAGCGTGTAGAAACAAACAATTTGTTCCATGTTGGACTACAAGTAGTGTCTGTCAAATGAGCCACACCATTGTCTCCACAGCTATAATACAGAACACACACACAGCTCTGCAAACATCGTGAAACACTGCGGAAATTACCATTTTAAGCTGGCCTAGTGGCAGAGATGGGGACAGTTTATGGCGCTGAAAGGGTTAAGGCGAGACAGTACCCCCTCGGTAAAACAAATATTTGAATAGATATCACTATGAAACTTTCCCAGTTTGTTATGTATATAAAAACTAAGAAAAATGTATTGCAAGTTTTCTGCATTTTATGTTTATATATGCAAATGAGGCACTTCCTCATTAAATATGCGCACATTTGCATGTATCGCCAAGTCTCGCAACACCAACATGGATAATGCCAGATTCAAAATGAGATTTTCACCTAGTTTTGGTATAAAATGTACTATAAACCCGGCTATGAATGAATGTATCAACAAACCCTTCTGGAATTAGAAGCTGGATATGGATAGGAAGAAATGTGGAAAGTTTGGTGTGTGTAGGTACTAGGGAAATGGTGTTCCAAGACTTTGTGTGTAAGTAAAATGCATAAAAACTTGTTTTTGAGAAAAGTTTTGTATTGTAATTGTGATCTATGGACACAATCAGACAAAATTAAGTAAAATAAACAATTAATTGTGTGTTTTCGATATTTCATTGCCACTAGTTTGAAATATGACATGTTAAGGAAGCAAAATATAACAAAATCTCAATATCATCGAGAAAAAAAGCAAAAAGGCGATTTCGGAGGTACTGTATCGCCTTAATAAGAGCAAGTTTGCCAAATCTTCAGGTTAAAAGGTAATCATGTGTATCTGGTCGCTGACAGGTACCAGCACGTGTGGGCATTCGCCAGCCAGCCGGTTCTATTTCACGACGATGCGCTGGCCCCAGTGGAGCGTATATGAAGGGCTTGTCGAATGTGCAAAAGATCCACCGCGCCTGGACTTTTTAATAAAAATAAAAATAATTTACAAACCTCCTTAAACCCGAGCTGGAACTGACTTGATTATAACACGTAGGGAGCTTCACCGGGCCATTTCAAACGGGTCCCTTTCATGTGTCATACTGTAAAAGCATCTCCAAAGTGAAATTGAATGACCTGTTCTCTTCACAGCGCTAGGTCAGTAAGGTGTGGTTGCGATTCCACAGACGGATAGTGATATGGATTAAACTGCATTTAGCCACACTTCTGTCCTGGGGGTTTTTCCTTGGCTACGTGAGAGTATAGACACCGAGCCAAAAGCCCCGCGCTCACTATTTTGACAGCAGAGCCAGAAAAAACTGAAAAAAAACCTATATATATTTTTTTGCTTTTCCATTGAAAAAAAGAGAGCGAGAGAAAGAAATGAAGATGTAGTGGAGAGAAACAGTAGTCCCTCAGCCACCGGCTTACTCGATCCATATGCGAGAGGCTTAGAGGCAGGAAATACCCACAATTCAATGTAATCAGGATAGAGGCCGCCTACCCCGTCGCTGCTGCCCTGGTGGAACTGATTGGGCGCCATTAGAGCAGTCAGGAGTGGACTATATGCGCTGCACATTCAGGAGAGTTATATTTTCATAAGGCCATAGGGAGGATAACTGTAATGGAAAGGAACAGGCTCTATCTCCCATGAAAATTTAAGTACAAATAGATTTGTAAAGGTTTTTGAGTGAGTAGGAATGTTATAGGTTTACCTCTGAACTGAGAGCATGATCTCGCTAACCCCCCTTTCACAGTATGCGTGTAGTCGTGTGTGTCCACACACACACACACGCATCACACGCTTGTCAGGAGCGCTGAAACATGTCAAAGTTATCCATGTTTGATGACTGCGCAGATCACTGCACGTTAAAGTCCCCCAGAACCTCACTGTGTTGTACATTTCTCAATTCGCCCTGACTCACAGAGGAACGTCTGTTCGTCGCACAGCTTGCCTTGCTGAATGCACAAACTGCCCCCTTTGCTGTGGTACCAACACTCGACCACAAGTAAGACTCCAACATGGCAATCGACAATACACTACACCCCCCGCCACCACCCCCCAAAAAAAGAGAAAATGCAGCAGTTGTTTGACAGGCCGATGGCGTGGTTTCACGAAGAGGGAGAACTGTTGGCGAGTCAAACCATAATAACACTTACCCCCAGACTAGCGTGCTAGCTGAAGCTCTCTGTGTCAAAACCAGACGAGGGGTTTCCCAGCTACACAGACTGCACTACACTACACAACTGCGGGTTGGCTTGGTGTCTGTGCGGCTTGATGTTTATGGAGTTTGAGGGGTGTGCTTGTTTACTGATAGCTGGTTTTGCTTGGTCCCTTCAGAGGAGGAGGAGGAGGAGGGAAGAGGGGCGAAGAGAAGAGAGTGACAGCTGAGAGGTTTGGTCGAAGGGAGAGAGCATCTGCCATTGATTTAATGTGTGGCCCAATAAAGAGAGCCATGGCGTTGGTGCAATCTCTCTCTCTCTCTCTCTCTCTCTCTCTCTCTCTCTCTCTCTCTCTCTCTCGCTCTCTCTCTCTTTCTCTCTCTCTCTCTCTCTTTCTGTATCACCCTCTCTCTCGCCTCTCTTTCACGCACACACACACACACAAACACACACATACTGTACATAGACCTACTGTACAGAGTGTGAGTACCATAATAGGAGAGGGGGGGCTTGGTGTAGTTAAATCCTAGATTTGTACCTCTCTAAACTCTCACAAGTCCCCAGTTGTAGCCGCCCCCCCCCCAACCCACACTCCTCCCTCCCTCCACCCCCACACCCCCACCCCGCCCGCTCTCAAACTCCCACACAATTCCCAGGTCAACAGAACGTTCAATATGAGGCACGTCTGGCCCACAGTGACAGCATATGGTTATCCACTCAAGGTGTCCAGAGACACTCGTACCTCATACATTACCCATAAACAATAGGCGGAGGGGCTTTACTCAATCAAAGCTGGTATCGGAAAATATTGAAGAAAGAAGGTATGAGGGGGAAACATCAACATGAAAACCTCCTGTCCTTCCAGTTTTTCTTTTTTGTGTGTGTGTGTGGGTGTAAATGTAGCTATGAGTACGTATGTTTATTTTGTTACAATAAGTTATTGTTACAGAGTTGATGAGCAAAAAAAACAAAACTAAAATTGATGGTAATCTTAAAATTGTTGTAGTGTAAACTAGATCTAATTCTCTCTTTGTCTCTCTCCCTCTCTCTCAATCTCTCTCTCTCTCTAGCTCTCTCTCTCTCTATGTCAGTCTCCCAGTCACCCATGCGTTGCAATCAAAGTATCTCCTCCTAGCGAAATAAACGCTTGGCAACAAAGGAACTACACCGTATATGCAAGTGAAGCATAAACACACTAAATTAGACTCTGATTACATCATATTCCAAATCAGAGGGGCAGGACGGTTTTATGCACGTTGTCAGGTACCTTTTAAATAACACATTCACCATGGAGATCATGTTTACCGAAGGGAACACAATGCGCTGCATGTTTCCCTTAGAAGTACAATTCCTAAAGTGCACAATGGTGCCCATGCAGATGGTTTATACTGTAAATACACACAGCGGAGTGAAAATTACAGTGATATATACACCAAAGAAAGCTGCACTGCCCTACGGCCTAATGTCTTCTAGGTAGAAAAGTGACGGTGCACTAACCAGGTATAGGGAGGTGTAGTCTGACGTCACTTTAGTTTCCCGCACGGTATAGGGATTTATCATTGGGAAAATGTATTATCGGCTATTGTAATAATTCTGCCTCATGAACATTGGCAAGCTTTCAATTTTTGCACAAAATGAGTTCCCTTCTATCATTAACATTATTGTTTAGGCATTTTTGGTTGAAATAAAGTTAGTTAAAAGGTTGTTTAATTTGTCGTTAAAAAAGAACTACACTTAGTACACGTCACGGCCATTGTGTCGTTTCTCAGTGAACGAAAACATAAACGTTGTTTTTTTGCTACTTTTATGATTAATTGCTAATTTTTTCATGTTGAGCTATAGATTGTGGATGAATACACACAGAAAGGTACACCATGCAGATGTTCATGCTTTATTTGTTTAATGAATTAAACGAGACGATTTAGAAATGTGTCCATTGAGAATACATTGCAAAGTGGGGTGGACCGTGTGGGAAACACCAATGCCGTAACCACTAAGCCTCCCTATTCCATGAAGTAATGTCTGTGCCTGAAATCCGTGGCCAGTGGTTTGACCTATGACCCTTTAAATGCAGATACTGCACTCTGCCTTTGTATTGCCTTAAACTGTTATATATGTGATGCAAAGGAAAAGTACAGTAACTACTACTACCTTCATACTGTATTTTACTATCATGCACTTTTCCGCCAAATATTCATCCTTGCCTATATTACTACCTACTATACTAATATGTCTTTACTACTATGCACTCAAGACTGCACCCAAGTTTCAACACTGTTTGATGAACATTGTTACTCAGCTGAAAGAGTTGTACCTTTCCTGCTGACTTGTTGTACAGAACTTGTAAGCCGATTTGGATAAAAGCGTCAGCTAAATTACAAAATGTTAAATGTAATTATATAACATTTCTGAAGATAATTGTTTTCAAATTTGTAGTCTGTCAACTTCAAGAGGACATAATCAGAGCAGCATAACGTTAGGTTATGACTATAACCAAGTTCTGTTAGTTAGGGGCGATGCTTGGCATCGCCTTCTGCACTATCTCGCGTACGTGCACGCGTACTGAATAAACCACAAATGTACCTCTAATACCAGTATTAGTCTGACCACACCCCTCATCAGCTTACCTTCATAAGCAGGTGTGTGGTCACCTGCTCTCCTCCTTCCCAAGCTTTCACCACAAGGTGAGGTCAAGGGCTGCAGCGGCCGTCCGATGCCAAGCATCGCCCCTAACTAACAGAACTTGGTTATAGTCATAACCTAACGTTCTGTATCGTTAGTGGCTTAGCTTGGCATCGCCTTCTGCACAAGGGAGGCCAAGCGGAGCCACTTGGCTGACAAATACACCCCGCTGACAGCCCCCCAAAACCATCAGAACAGGGAGGGCCGAGCCCCCCCGACCCCCCCTAATGGAGGGTATCCCCCCTATTAGAGGCTTCACGGGAAGGCGACGGACCCGACCGTGCGAAGAGCTCTCAAGCAACTTAACGCACAGGGTGAGCAGACCGTGGCTTGACCCCACGACTACACACACGCACAACCCGCATGCCACCCGGGAACGAACGGAGGAACAACCTCGTTACTGCCCCCAGAATCACGGGGTCAAGGGCAAACCCAACCCCGTGGCAAGGCCGTAGCAGCGGAGCGCGAAGGAAGACCCAGACCCACCAAAAGGACTGGACCCCCGGAATGGGGGCCCGGAGAAGTCCATGATGCCAGCATCAAGACCCCACCAGGGGGGCACCTAGTGACCCCGCCCCTCACATCGCCAGCGTATTCGGACAAAGGCCCCTCAGCCGAGCGGGCCCTGTCCCCCTCAACAGCACACCGCCTGGAACACAAGCCCTGCAACAGGCAGACAGCATGGTCATAACACACAAGAGTTAACCAACGGAACAGGCAGTGCACCGGGGAAGACCAGGCAACAGGTCGTCAACCCAAGCCTGGAACAACTGCGGACGAGGCAGGCGCCAGAAAGGACAGCCGAAACAGCCGCCCCGGCGGAAGGGGCGTATGCTGGCGTTGTCGCATAACCAAGCTTTCAACAGCACGTCAGGAGCGGGATCCGTAGACCACACGGCCCCTGACAGCTGCCCACAGAAAAGCCCATACGATCGGCAGACGTCATGAACGTGCAGGGGCACCCTCAACCGGAGAACCGGGAGTTGACACTGCAGCAACACACCAGAGAAACCAACCACCCAGGCATTACCCCATGCAATGGTTGGTCCCATAACCCCTCAGGAAAACCCCGAAACGCACCGGCGGTACCACCGCAGCCCGCGTTCCGGTTCCCAACAGGGCCATCCCGGGCCTACAGGTCAACGGGCATCACCCCGGACCGGGCCCGGCGATACGGGGAGCACAGGATCCCAAAGGAGGTTAACCCCACCCAACAGGCTCCTCAGCGCCAAAACGCAAGAGAAGAGCGTAATATGGAAGACCAGCCCCCAGCACCCCGCACTCGGTACCAACAAGGGGTCCCATAACGCACAACCCTGTGACACCCGGATCGACCTAGCATTTTTCCCCCCGAAAAAACCCTAAGTCCCTCAGGGTACCAGAACAGCAGATCTGCATCCCCAGCGGACAACGGGTGCACTGATCTGGACCAGCGCGACCAGAACCAGTCCCGTGCCCTAACCACGCCGACCTGCCAACCCCAGGAGAAGGGGCAGATATGCGCGTCTGATCCCAACATAAAAAGAAGGCGCCACCCAGACGTGTCGGTATGAACCGCGTCCGGCGGCCCACCCCTAGGGCGTGAGACCCTTCCCATATGCCCAGACCCATTCCGTCATCATCCCCTGACATGAACGGGAACCCATCGACAACACACAGGATGTCGGAAGAGGAAAAACCCCCATCCCAATTGCTCCATAAAAACGCTGTTTCACCAAAGCAAACGAGGCGCGCCAGTCAGCAACGGCCAAAGCACATCCTGAGCCAGCACTATGTGTGCGTTTGGACATACCCACATCAACAATAGGCCGGCTAGACCACCATATTGAATCCCCAAGACGCCCAGGGAAACGACAAGAGGGGCGAGATGCAATCAACTCCATGAATGAACATTCAACTCTTTATAAAATAAAGAAAAGGCATCACATGTATGACCTAACTGCACAGCTGGGAGTAAAAAACCCTGTGTTTTCACATGATTTTAATCCAGTCACTCTTCTTAATCAGAGTGTAAGACCAGATTCCCCCAGAAACACCTTCCCACATGAGACCACGGTCAAGAAAAAGATATGTAAACTGTGAGACACGTGACCAACAGACTCAAGTTTGACACAAAAACGAGCGCAGCAGGTTAAGTCCTGCGCTCTACCCTCGACATCTTTACGACACCAGCTCATGGAAGGCGTCGCCATAGCAACAACGCTATAACGGGCGGGGAAAACCCACCGGATCCTGTCATAACAGGAGTCGGTAGAATACCCCTCCCCCCCCCCCCCTCCCCCGCCAAGCACTGGCTTGGCCCTGACTGGCTCAGCAGGAGGGTCAACAACCTCTAAACCAATCAAGTGGGTAAAGGAGGGGTTTATCCGACACCCCCTCCCGAAAAACACACCTTCTATCCCTACACACAGAAAACAACCGTAGCCATTTTGAAAACCTCCGGTAGAACAAAACACATATAGCATAAGCTAATACAATGTTAGCTACCCACAAAGTGTAAAAGGGATTACAACAAAAAACACAAGTCGCCTGTGCGTGAATCCCATACCCGCAGCCTAAGCTATAGGAAGACGTTGAACGAGAGTAATGGCTAGGCCATGAAAAGTGTGTACGAGCATTACTGCAACTAACAACACAGCGTTGTGAACACATACTTAGTTAAAGCAATGGAATATCACCAGTTCTAATTGCATGTGGAGCATCAAGCTAATAGAACCTATTACCGAGTGTAAGTTGCAGACCTTGCTTAAAAACTCGTAACACAACACAACTCATTCCCCCAACGTAACAGGGTAGATTCATAAAACACAACCCCACCACATGATTTGTATTGAAGAAACACACAGTTTGTTCGGCCAACCACAGTCCCCCTTATATCAGGGAACTTTTTTATTAAATAAATAATATGTGATCAAGGCACAAAATCATAGGGGGGCCGGGGAGGGTGTAGAGGAGGGGACACAGAGGGGGAAAAGTCACTCAACGGCGCCTGCCACCTCGCGCCGCTCGAGTCTGGCCACCCCGGGGAGCCCCGGAGGGACGGTAGGTTACAGTCTGCTGGACACGACGTTCCCTACCGTCTCCTCCGGTCTGGGATGGGCCGGCGGTGGCTGAAGCGTCGTCTCGTCTCCTAGCCCTCTTGGCAGGGCCAGCAGCGGCGGCGGGGGCAGTGGTAGCGGCGACGGAGACAGCTCGACGTCGCGGAAGCCTTCTGCCCCCACCGGCAAGGACGGGAGGCGGAAAATGGGGTTGGAGGATGGATCTCTCCTCTGCCATCTCTCTGCATGTTGAGGTCATCAATAGCAGGGCCTTCCCGAACAGGCCAGCGTCGGAGAGGTCGGCCGTCAGAAGAGGGGCTCTCTTCTTCTCTGGCACACGGGCCTGCTCCAGCCAAAGGTGACGCTGGCCCAGGGTGGCCAGGGCGCGCACTTTACCCATGGCTATGGCTAGCACCTGGGAGAGGTGCAGCACAGCTCCCGCAGCCCTGGGTGATCTGATCGCACCTCACCTCGTTCAGATCCGCGCCGCCCGTCATTATCCCCGATACAAATCTAGCCAGGTGGGCGATGTTAGAGGCCGCAGCCAGCGACTGTGTACCGGCGATAAATGACTGGTCACCCCAATAAGCCAATCGCCTAGCCGACCTCCCCTGGAGGACCGGCTTGCATAGGGGCTCCCACACCATATCCGGACAGAGGAGCGCGGCCATCGGATTGTCAAGCCGAGGTACGCCCTCCCCCATACCTTTGACCAACCCCGACACCCGCGTAACTGGTACGTAGGCGGGAGTCAGTCCCATGATGTTGGAGACCGCCTGGCCCCGACGAACATAGGCCCCCATCGATGGGAAAAATGGGTAGACAACGTCCACCCCTCTCACCGGGGGACGCTGCCAGGGATGGCCTATGAGGTCATCAGGGACAGGAGCAGGCAATGGCTGCGGCAGCGGCACACCGTTTGCAGCGGCGGCTACCGCCATGAGCTCGGGAAACAAGGCCCGCAGTTCCCCCTGCGGACCCTCCTCCACCGACCCCGCATCCCTCGCATACAGCAGGCTGCGACTGGTCAAGGAGCCACAATCCGATGCGGCCGACAGTAGGGCATCCTGTTGATGAGGCCAAGGTGGTTCCCCGACATCCTCGAACAAGGCGCCCCGTGGAGCCATTTCTCCCCACCCCGGGGTCTCCGGAGGAGGGATACTCTCCTCCACGGGACCATCATACAAGAACCCGTCCGCCTCCTCCATGAAGTCTTCAGTTTCCATCAGAAATCCAGAGTCGGACGCGGCCTCGCTGGTCTCCAGCAATTCCCCAAACCCAGGCCGTTCGCGTCTGCACGCCACCATGTGACGACGTGAGCGAGCAGACGCAAAAAGTTTTCGTCGCAAATCCCCTGGCTCTAAGACAATCCCCCGTTCATCAACGGGCGATTCCCCAGAAACAGAGGAACCAGAGTCGAGATCAGGCCATCGCCGGAGCGACGGCTCCGAACCCTCGGCTCGTCGGTGAGGAAAACTATCCACCGGCAGTCTCCCGGGCTGGGTCGGCAACCACGAGAGTGGCAACAGCCCAGCACCGGAACGCACGACGGAGGCGGGAATGGAGAATCGGTGGTGAAGAGTAGGTCTAGCGGGTCTACTCTCCGCGGAATACATTATGACCCAAACCTTTTTCTTATATAAACAAGTGAGAGAAGAAAAAGGTTAGGCACAATGTAAACCTAGTCACAACTCTTTTCAACTTATCAACGACACGTCAAGTGGGGTACTACCGAGGCACTTCCTTGTGGTGAAAGCGAGAAGGAGGAGAGCAGGTGACCACACACCTGCTTATGAAGGTAAGCTGATGAGGGGTGTGGTCAGACTAATACTGGTATTAGAGGTACATTTGTGGTTTATTCAGTACGCGTGCACGTACGCGAGATAGTGCAGAAGGCGATGCCAAGCTAAGCCACTAACGATACAGAACTGGACCACATACCACTTTAACATAACCTTTAGAGGTCAATGGATCCAAGAGTGAAAGCTCCTGAGCACTAGTATACAAAACATGTAGAACATGTACTTTTACTTTAGATACAAGTACATTTAATATAAAATACTTTTCAACTTTTTTAAATGTCCTGTGTCTTATAAATGGCCTTTTCCAGTGTTTAGCATTGTTTTATAGCAATGGGGGTTAGTATCAATGGGTCTGTGTCTCTAATTACCATTTTGGCGGATTGCTCTAATTCAGTTGAGACAATCTCCTCCCCCAGTGAATAAGGTCATTCTGATTTGACTCGCAATGCGACGTAGCAAGGAGCTGATTGTGATCTGATTGGCTCTGTGGTTGGAGCCAATGCCGGCTCTGTGGTTGTAGTCACCGCCCACAATCAACAATTCGCTCAACAACGGAGCAGTGGGAATAATGCGGAAGCGGTCTCCCTGTCCCTGACTCTCCCTCTCTCTCTCTCAACCTGCATTTTACACACAAACTGCAGTTGAGCCGCTCACACAGCACACACGCACGCACGGAGCTTTTTTTCCTCTCTCTCTCTCCCTCTCTCACTCGCTCGCTCTCTCTCTCGTATACATGTATCACGCTGTGTGGGTGACTGTCACTCAAAGCGCTTATGGGCGGAGCCAAGCCCAAAAACGGCTTGAAATCTTGAAGTGGAAAAATGCTGCTTTAGAGTAATTGATTAGAAATAGAAAACAATGAATTTTTTTAGGGATGTCCGATATTATCGGCCTACCGATATTATCGGCCGATATTGGCATTAAAATGTGATATCGGAAATGATTGGTATCAGTTTTCAAAAATATATATATATATATTATTATTATTATATATATTCTTTTACATTTATTGAACCTTTATTTACCCAGGCAAGCAAGTAAGAACAAATTCTGATTTTATTTATTGTCAAAAGAATGCATAATGTAGTGTTAAGTTAAAAGAGGTCATGTTAATTACCTGAAATTATTCTGTTTTTTGGGGGGGGGGGAAACCCTGCATATATCGGTATCGGTTGATATCGGTATCTGAAATTAAGAGTTGGACAATATCGGTATATCGGTATCGGTAAAAAAGCCAATATCGAACATCCCTAATTGTTTTTTAAAGAAACTTTACAGATGTGTTCCATAGACTCACAGGAATTGTGTAAAGTTGCCCAAATAGTGAAAGGAATAGCAATGCATGTCCCCTTTAAGTAGAATCTTTAACGAAGTACTTTGCTGTATACTTCCTCCACCAATGCTCCCAGTAAGCAAACCTCTAAAACATAAACATATTTACTCATGGGAGGTGCAAGGACCTGCAGCAAATTAAGGAAGGATGAGTCAGCCAGAGGTAGAGAGAGAGAGATAAATCTGTTTTGGTCAACTGCCAATGCGCCGCTAACAGGATTATGATGCGCCGACTAGTCCTGTATCGCAAGCTAGCTAGCGTTAGCATTTCAGGGAAAACCAAACTATTATTATTACTACTGTGACTGCATCTCCTGTGACCGCAACTACCCGGTACAATCCCAAAGCTCCAAGAAACCAAGGCAGAGTGCCGTAACTACTACACTTATTGTGGTTTGCCTTGCATTTTGCTTGGATTTTGTACGTTTTCTTTCACCCTATTTTGTCTAGAACATAACAAGACTGAACTAGGACATTTTGTCACAAGATAAAACACATCCAAAGGTTCAATTTCAGTCATAGCTCAATTTTGACCAAAATTGTAGTTACTGCGGTTAGCCTTTGTTGGACAGTGTAGCCGTATTCCAAATGTCTGCAGTCTATTACCACCTCGCCTACTTTGCCTCCTGTGTTCATAATGTTGGCGTAACAACAAGAAGGGTGTGTTTCATTCCCAGATGTTGGCAGCGGGAAAATAAAAAAATGCTGTTACCTTTTTTTGGGCCGTTTTCACCTTATCATATGGTCTCAATGTAAAAATGGAACTATATGTTACAATTATGGGTAAGTGTCCACAATGCACTGAGACTCTCTCTCCCAGCCAGGGTATGTGTATGTGTATGTGTATGTGTATGTGTATGTGTATGTGTATGTGTATGTGTATGTGTATGTGTATGTGTATGTGTATGTGTATGTGTATGTGCATGTGCATGTGCATGTGCATGTGTACTGTATGTGTATGTGTACTGTATGTGTATGTGTATGTGTGTGTGTGTGTGTGTGTGTGTGTGTGTGTGTGTGTGTGTGTGCATGTGTGTGCCACACTTGTCTGTCTCTGTGTGGGCGACCGTGTATGCACACACACATGTGTGTCTCTGTTTGTGTGTTTCTCCATGTGTGTGTGAATGGGCATGCTCCTGTGCATGTCTGAGTGTGTGTGTGTCTGTATGTGTGTGTGTGTGTGTGTGTGTGTGTGTGTGTGTGTGTGTGTGTGTGTGTGTGTGTGTGTGTGTGTGTGTGTGTGTGTGTGTGTGTGTGTGTGTGTGTGTGTGTGTGTGTGTGTGTGTGTGTGTGTGTGTGTGTGTTAGCGTTGCATGGCGACGGTGTGGCAGGCGTGATGGAGACGTCTGGTCAGATTGATGATATCTCTGAGAGGAGCTCCCCCCCTGGGAGACAGGGGGAGTTATCCCATTAGTGCCTCTCTTCTCCTCCACTCCTCCTCTCTTCCTGTTCTCCTCATCGCTGCAGGAGAACACCCATCATTGGTCGTTTGTCTCCCTGGCAAGTGGAAGGACTAATAGCCCTCACTGTTACACACACACACACACACACACACAGTACAGCCCCTCTCCTCCTCTCCTCTCCTCTCCACTCCTCTCCTCTCCTCTCCTCTCCACTCCACTCCCCTCTCCTCTCCTCTCCTCTCCTCTCCTCTCCTCTCCTCTCCTCTCCTCTCCTCTCCTCTCCTCTCCTCTCATCTCATCTCCTCTCCTCACATTCTGTCTCTCTCCCCTCTCTCTCTCAATACACATCTCTCTCTCTCCCTTCTTACATCTCTCCCGTCCCCCCAAATGATTCCCATGATCAATACTGCTCAGTGTATGCCCTTACAACCCCCCTCCACCACGTTGCTCCATAAAACAGCCCTCCTCCCCTCCCTCCAGCAGGAAGGAGTCTTCCACCAGAGCTCATCTCCACCCAGCTCAGGTCGGCCGTAACGGAGTGAGGACAGGTTAACTGGCCTTCCCCAACAACATGTCCCGATATATTGCTTCTACAAAGAGATGGACCCTGCTCGTTTTTCTTCTTCTTCTTCTTCGTCCACTATTATCCCTGTACCCAAAAAATCCAAGCCTGCTTGCCTCAACGACTACCGCCCTGTAGCTCTCACCTCCATAGCCATGAAGTGCTTTGAGAAGCTAGTAAAGGGCTACATCTGCTCCTCCCTCCCCATCAACATGGACCCCCTGCAATTTGCATACCGCCCCAACAGGTCCACGGAGGACGCCATAGCCCATGTGCTGCACACAGCAGCATCACACCTGGACAAGAGGCAGGGGAACTATGTGAGAATGCTATTCATCGACTACAGCTCGGCATTCAATACCATAGTCCCCTCCATACTCATAGCCAAGCTCAGGGACCTGGGCTTGAACTATGACCTCTGCCAGTGGGTCTTGGACTTCCTGACTGGCAGACCCCAGGTGGTGAGAGCAGGCAACTGCACCTCCTCATCCATCACCCTCAACATAGGGGCCCCCAAGGGCTGTGTTCTGAGTCCCCTCCTCTACTCCCTGTACACACACGACTGTGTGGCTCAGCGGAGTAGCAATACAATCATCAAATTTGCTGACGACACAGTGGTGGTGGGCCTGATCTCTGCCAATGACGAGAGGGCCTACCTGGAAGAGGTCAAGGTCCTGGCGGGATGGTGCCAGGAAAACAGCCTCTCCCTGAACGTCAGCAAAACAAAGGAGATGATTGTGGACTTCAGGAGGTCGGGGGTCAAGGACTACAGCCCCCTCAGCATCGACGGGGCACCGGTTGAGAGAGTCAACAGCTTTAAGTACCTCGGAGCCTACATATCCGAGGACTTGACATGGACCACACACATTGACAGTGTTGTGAAGAAGGCACGACAACGCCTCTACTTCCTCAGGCGCCTAAGGAAGTTCCAAGTCAGTCAGAAGATCCTTAAGAACTTCTACTCATGTACAATAGAGAGCATCTTGACCGGCAACATCACCTCCTGGTTTGGGAATAGCACTGCACAAGACCGAAGCAGACTACAAAGAGTGACATGTTCAGCCGAACGCACAATTGGAGGGGGGCTCCCCACCCTCCAGAACATTTACAACAAGCGTTGCAAGGGCAAGGCTAAGAGAATCATTAAAGACTCCAGTCACCCGAACAACTGCCTCTTTGAACTGCTGCGGTCAGGCAAGCGATACCGGAGTCTCAAGGCGAGCACAGAAAGACTCAGAAGAAGCTTCTATCCCCAGGCCATCAGGCTGCTAAACGAACAATGAACACTACACAACAACAACCACCAAACGCACATAGCACACACATCCACACGCACACACTCACTTTAAACAAACACACTGTAGCACCCACTCCACACACTTTATAGCACACACCCACTTTAAACAAACACACTGTAGCACCCACTCCCCACACTTTATATTTATTGATGAAGGATTGCACTACAACTCGTACACCTTACTGTAAATTGTACCTAAATTGTACCTCATCCCATTTCTGCTTTGCACTATATAGTACTGTACATTAGTACACTGCATAGTATTGTATATTATATGGTAACTCAGAACATTGTACATATGTCTATACCGAACACTGTGACCTCATTTTCTTCTTCTTCTTCTAAATTACATGCTATACTATGTTATTTGATACTATCTTGTCTAGCACAGTCTCTGGAGCGTAACAGTAAGAAGCATTTTGTATGAAAGTATTCTGTACTTCTGTATGACAACTATTAAAGAAACTTGAAACTAAAGAAACTTCTTCTTCTTCTTCTTCTTCTTCTTCTTCTTTTTCTTCTTCTTCTTCTTCTTCTTCTTCTTCTTCTTCTTCTTCTTCTTCTTCTTCTTCTTCTTCTTCTTCTTCTTCTCCTCCTTATTCTTCTCCTCCTCCTTCTTCTTCTTCTTCTTCTTCTTCTTCTTCTTCTTCTTCTTCTTCTTCTTCTTCTTCTTCTTCTTCTTCTTCTTCTTCTTCTTCTTCTTCTTCTTCTTCTTCTTCTTCTTCTTCTTCTTCTTCTTCTTCTTCTTCTTCTTCTTTGGTAGAGGCTTAAGGGCTTATTAAGATGGCAACTTGAGGCTGTCACTCAGTGCGTTGATCAACACAGTCTGCCTCGGTCAGAACACGTGACCATCGGTTAGCGAACCCTCGCTGAGGGGGATAACGCAACCTTGTTTCTTAAATGCAAAAGCATTTTAAGGCCTGAGCAATGACGGAGCCACTGGAATCCTCAAAACCCACTTTTTTTCTTTCTTTTTTTTTTCTCTTCCTGTTATTGTTTAGTGAGAGGAGTTTGTTTGTTTTGGGGGGGGGGGGGGGGGGGGGGGTAACAATGTCTCAACACTTTAATGGATATTTCTTCATATGAGTTTTGACTTTAATACGCTCTGCGTTCACTGTTCAATTGTATGTTGCTTTGAATTGCACAGTCCGCTCCGGCCACAGTCAGTTTAGGGACTGCCGTGGAGGGAACAACGAAACCACCGGATTCTCTCTCTTGTTTGTGTTTTATAAGTAACACCCGTTTTACCACTGGGCATTTTTTATTCAGAAAATCCTGAACAATTCAAGCCACGGCCGTCCTATTGTGGGAAAACTCAAAGGGAAACTCGACGGTTATGTTGACCACATTCCTTACAAGTATTCCTCCTCTTCATATCTGAGAAGCCATTTCCTTAACAGATAGGTCTGTCATATAAAACATCCTGCAGTAACTGCACATATGTTTGATAAAAGTCAGGGGGTGGAGGGAGGGGGGGGGGGGGGGGGGGGGTGGGATCTTTGAAGATTGCAGCACTGTGCATCTGGGCTCCTCTCTGGCCGTTGTATCCCTCTACTACCAGACCCGTCTGTACCCCCCCCCCCCCCAACCCCTGGCTTCAGTAGAAAGACATTGACCCGGCCCTCCATCAGGGCCCCAGGGCGGCCATCTTTGCTCCTCGTCCCCAGCATGAGCAAACACTGAGACGCAAGGCGTTTTTTAAGCTGTAACTTATGCAACCCGACCAAAACGACCAAGGGTGCACCTTTGAGATGTTACAGTAATGGCAGTGAAGACAGGACCATAAAAATATGGGGGGGGGGGGGGCGTACAATTCTTTTTAAGATCCGGGGGCCTAAGTTTGTCAGCAGGGGGGCTTGTCCCTATTGGTGTACTGAACAGTGATCACAAATAGTGCTCCGGGATCTCCAGCACATCAAAGGTGGTATGGGGGAATGTGACTCACCCTCGGCGGGGGAGGGTGATATATGGGGCGAGGAG
>NW_028169953.1:0-2500 GCF_963971535.1 Notolepis coatsorum
TACCTTACAGAGATGGACTGCATTTATATAGGGCTTTACATTACATTACATTACATTTATATAGGGCTTTACATTACATTACATTACATTTATATAGGGCTTTACATCTTACGCCTCACATCCACACATTCACACCCAACGCAGAGGCGGACCTTGCTCATCGGGAGCAGTTAGGGGTTAAAGCCCAACATCCAGGTTAAACCCTACTGATCAATTATGGGTAGTTTACATCATTGGTATATAATTTCATTATTTATTTTTTTCCATTTGACACCGGAAATGCCACGCCGAAAGAGTTAAAAAGGTCCATAAACGAATAACATGCACGCGCGAATCAAAAAAGCTTATCAAACGCCGACGTCACTACAGGTGCATATTAATGAGCCGAATCTAAAAGCGTATCAGACGCTAGCACGGCTGTGACGTCACTTCAGGAAACGTATGCCTTGCCCGTCCGGGTCATAGTACTACTCAATGGTGGCTCACTCGGTGCATCACAGTTAGCCTATAGCTCCGCCGTCCCTGCTACAGTCGGGACCACTACACTGACGTTAGCCCCCGCAGGTGGTTCTCTCCTCTTTGTGTGCCCCCGTCCTCGCGGGTGTCCTGCGGAGGAGCTTGTGGACGCGACAACAGCGGCGGCCGTAGGGTGTTTGAGCCTGTAGTGTTAGTTAGCTCATAGCTATCGTGTACCACTAGCCTTTACGGCTCGAGCACCCTACGGCTTGCCGCCGTTGTCACGTCCATGGGCCCCCCGGCAGGGCACCCGTGGGGACGGGGTGTACAGAGAGGAGAGAACCATTTTGGGTCGGCGTTCATGCCGGCCAGCGAGCCGGATGTCGGGATATGTTGTTAGCACAATAGCTACCAAGCTAAGCTATGTTAGCTACTAACGTTATAAACACAATATGTACAACGACACAATGATTTACATTATTACAAATATGGTAACGTGGTTGTGGCTTTTACAAATAGTGGTTAGCTTTAGAGATGGATGGCTATAATCACGGAGCAATAGTGAGGTGAAACAGATACATTTTCATTCGGCTAGTAGTAGCAAGCATATATCTATGGTAGCAAGGCTCTCTGCTGCTGCAGTGCCTGCCACTAGCTGTGTGTGACTCTCAGCACCCCCTGGTGAGCCCCCTGGTGCCCTGCACCTGTTGTGACGAGATAATTTCGATTACACACGCACGTTATGAACCATTGATTAAAATATCCACGTGCGTGGTGATTGTGTTGGGCAGACAAAATGTTTGATAAAAACGCTAAAACTGGGTCAATTTCAATACTTTTTTTTCCCTTCTTCATGAAAGTCCACCGTTGGCCTAGTCCACATTGTTTATTGAACAAAATACAACGTGAAGGTTGGCCTTTAAGTGTCTTGCTCAAGGGCACGTCAGCACGCTGCCCCCATGTCAGAGGATTTCTACTGTCAGACGACCACACGGTTTTTGCTCTGGATGTTTTTTTTTTCTGTGTTCGTTTGTTTTAACTTTTTGGGGTCATTGGACAAATAGGATGAATGCTGTTTGTAATAATTGTTAAACAAGTCTAGTTCAAATAGGGCTTCTCTCTCTTTCTCTCTTTCTCTCTCTCTCTCTCTCTCTCTCTCTCTCTCTCTCTCTCTCTCTCTCTCTCTCTCCCTTTGCCTCTCTTTCATCTATTCAGAGTCATACAACTCTCCAACTCTCTCCTCCTCCTCTCTCTCTCTAACTCCACCAGCAGCATGCAGATCAACTGCGCCACTCCACGCTCCTATGTGTGTGCCAACCTGACAGGCTGGTCTGTGCCTGCTCCTGCCCCCAGCCTCTGCCCCTGCTCCTGCCCCTCTCTCCTGCCCCTCTCTCCTGCCCCTCTCTCCTCCCCCTCGCTCCTACCCCTCTCTCCTGCCCCTCGCTCCTGCCCCTCTCTCCTGCCCCTCTCTCCTCCCCCTCTCTCCTGCCCCTCTCTCCTGCCCCTCTCTCCTGCCCCTCTCTCCTCCCCCTCGCTCCTCCCCCTCTCTCCTGCCCCTCTCTCCTGCCCCTCTCTCCTGCCCCTTTCTCCTGCCCCTCTCTCCTGCCCCTCTCTCGTGCCCCTCGCTCCTGCCCCTCTCTCCTGCCCCTCTCCCCTCTCTCCTCCCCCTCTCTCCTCCCCCTCTCTCCTGCCCTCTCTCCTCCCCCTCTCTCCTGCCCCCTGCCCTCTCTCCTCCCCCTCTCTCCTGCCCCTCTCCCCTCTCTCCTCCCCCTCTCTCCTCCCCTCTCTCCTGCCCCTCTCTCCTCCCCCTCTCTCCTGCCCCCTGCCCCTCTCTCCTCCCCCTCTCTCCTGCCCCTCTCTCCTCCCCCTCTCTCCTGCCCCCTGCCCCTCTCTCCTCCCCCTCTCTCCTGCCCCTCGCTCCTGCCCCTCGCTCCTGCCCCTCTCCTCCCTGCCCCTGCCCCTCTCTCCTCCCCCTCTCTCCTGCCCCCTGCCCCTCTCTCCTCCCCCTCTCTCCTCCCCCTCTCTCCTCCCCCTCTCTCCTGCC
>NW_028169953.1:10000-15922 GCF_963971535.1 Notolepis coatsorum
GTGTGTGTGTGTGTCCTCTGACTGCGCAGCACGGGGCTGAGAGCTGAGGGGGCAGAATCTAAGCTCCGGCCAGAAGCCATTTTACAGCCACAGCCCACACACTGTAAAGGTCCTGTCACAGCAGGCTAATGGTGCCGCCATGTAGCGTGATGCTAACGTGCTAAAGGCCACAGGCTGAGCTACTGTATAACGCCAAGACGTTCTCCTGTGACATGTTGAATGTTGAACTATGTAGCCATTTAGCCAATGACTTTAAGTAAAGTAATGTTATGTGTTTATTGAAGGGGAGTTGTAATCCATTTCCCTTTTTTGTTTCTTATTGAGACATATATTGAGACATATAGTTTCTCGTCCACGTCAGACCCAGTGTGCACCAAAAAAGATGTAATCCTGGTCAGAACGACAGGGCAAATCATTCTACAATCTACAATAATATTTCCATTTGTTAGCCATGCTAGTAATCTAAACAATCAATGAATGCCAAAGCTAGCTATGTCAAAGATGAAAGACTCAAAATCAGCCATGCTGATTTGGCAAAATGACATCCAGTCGTTTTCGTTTGAGGGGATTGCCATGGTGTCTCCATAGAGCTCCATTATACTTTTAGTCAGAGGAGTGCCATGGTGTCTCCATAGAGCTCCATTATACTTTTAGTCAGGGGATTGCCATGGTTTCTCCATAGAGCTCCATTATACTTTTAGTCAGGGGAGTGTCATGGTGTCTCATAGATCTCCATTAGTCAGGGGATTGCCATGTGTCTCCATAGAGCTCCATTATACTTTTAGTCAGGGGAGTGCCATGGTGTCTCCATAGAGCTCCATTATACTTTTAGTCAGGGTAGTGCCATGGTGTCTCCATAGATCTCCATTTAGTCAGGGGATTGCCATGGTGTCTCCATAGAACTCCATTAAACTTTTAGTCAGGGGAGTGCCATGGTTTCTCCATAGAGCTCCATTTTACTTTAGTCAGGGGAGTGCCATGGTTTCTTTTGTACCTTTTTTAGTGCAGCAGCTTGCGCAGGTAGTACTCGTCACGTGATCCAGCGGGTATTGCTGATTGGCTCAAACGCGGTATGTTTATGAACATGAAACCCGTCTATCCAGGCTGCGTGGCAAGATCACACGTGGCGTGGGCTCAGCGGTTAGAGCAGGGAAGGGCGTGGGTCGCTTGGTTAACGTCTGTAGTGTGGTAGTGAAAGGTTAACTTTATGTAGTGTGGTAGTGAAAGGTTAACCGTCTGTAGTGTGGTAGTGAAAGGTTAACCGTCTGTAGTGTGGTAGTGAAAGGTTAACTTTATGTAGTGTGGTAGTGAAAGGGTCTGTCCAATTAGAGAAAGCAAGTGCCTTCAACACTGACTAGATAGTGGCTATAAATAAAACATGTTGATATTAACAAATAAAAGACAATGTCACTTAGATTAGCCTAGCTTGACTCACCCTACGCCAACATCTGACTCATTTAGCTAGCTGATGATACCCTCCCCTTACACTAACCTTTCTCAGTCAGAGCACAGCACATATAACACACACACACTTCACCATAGTGCATCATATCATCGTGGCACATAGCCCAGACAGCCAGACACGCCAGTGCATGATTAGAATCACTGGCCTGGCTGCTGATTGGTCCTTGGGCCATCGTCTCGACAACCATACGGTCCGTGCCAGTCACTGTGGTTACGGAGTGTGTCTGGGTGCTGTGAGGGCTGTGCAGGAGTTAACGTTCGCCTGTAGCGAACAGACACAACCTTTAGAAGAGGGTGACACAACATGGCTGATTGTAGCGTGCTAATGAAAACAGACGTGGAGTTGATTGCATGTGGAAATGTATGCAGTCTTTCTGGTGTGAATGGATGTTAAGAACACATAGTCAGTTACTCATCGTAACAGCAGTGAAGTGGTCCCTCATCTATACTCATCTGTCATGACAGTACACAGTAGCTTGTACTACATATGCAATATACTGTATGTTGTTTTTGCTTGTGAACAAGTTTTCAAGTTTTTATTTGTCACATATAAGGTGCCTATACATTATACATTATAGTGAGATGCTTGGTTCTGTATGACCTCCTGAGATTGTGCCTCATACTGTAAAAACAAAGAGTAAAAGACCAAACACTATATATACAATATATTCATAATGTACAAACATATTTTCTTGTATTGTATCTTCCCTTCCTGGCTATGCCACACCCAAGAGTAAAGAACCTTTACAAACTGGGCAGTACATTAGACGAGCAGTGTTCCTGGCTCCAAAAAGCACAGCTAATTGATTAATCAAAGCTAATTCACTGAGGGAAAGCAATTCTAAACAGCTCGTTTAGGCGTGTTAATCTGAAGGCAAGGTATGTAATTTCTCAGACTGCAAAACCCATTTCCATTATGTCCTCTCTAAATGCTCATTATGCTGTGTGTTATGATTCACATCAAATCTACTAGAATGGTCCAGTCAGTGGAAGTGAATTTGATTGACACCACCTCTAAGAGATATATGATTTTAGCTGTATGTGTCACATGTGGACAGAACACATAAACAAGCAAATTACTGTTAATCTCTTTCTTCTCCATCTCTCTGCCCTTGTTTCTGTCTTTCTCTCCTTCTCTCCATCCCGCCCTCTCTCCATCCCTCCCCCTCTCTCTCCAGGCATGAACTCCATCCCCCAGGACAAGCGCGTGTCCATGGGCCTGAACGGCGACTGTACTTCTCCAACGTGTTGGCCAAGGACGCGCTACACGACTACAGCTGCAACGCCCGCTTCCTGTTCACGCACACCATCCAGCAGAAGAACCCCTTCACGCTCAGAGTGCAGTCCAGTGAGTAGACGTGACCAGAGATGTGTAATGACCAGAGACAGTCTGTATAGAGACCAGAGACAGTCTGTATAATGACCACATACAGTTTCTATAATGACCAGAGACAGTCTGTATAGAGACCAGAGACAGTCTGTATAATGACCACATACAGTTTCTATAATGACCAGAGACAGTCTGTATAGAGACCAGAGACAGTCTGTATAATGACCAGAAACAGTCTCTACAACGAGGAGATGGATCACTGAATGGAGAAATCCGTAACGAACTAAAAAAGCACTTGCTACAAAACAAACATGTTCAAATAACCGTATTATCATGCTTATTTTCTAATGTTTTACTTCACAGAAGTTAGGCATTTACAGTACTTTTGAAAGTGGTTACCAGTGGATACAGGCAGCCATGTTGGAAGAGAGAGAACTACACAAAACACTGTGACATGTTACTGTGTGGTGGACCCAGGTGCAGGAGGAAGGCAGGACAGAGGCAGATGGAGAAGACAACAAACCCAACTCTCTTTATTACCGGAAGACAGAGAACAGGCAGACAGAGTACAGGCAGGCGACTACAGGCAGAAAGACAGACTACACTACAGGCACGTAGAGGAGTGGTAGGAAACAAAAAAATTTATACTAACGCAGAGTACAAACAATGAGAACAAACAATGAGACCATGACTGATAAAGGGAAAGGAACATAAATACATGTGGGAATAACGACAAAGGGACAACAGCTGTAGGTGATGACAGACGAGACGCAGCGAGGTGAGACACTGAACTGAACATCTGCTGGACCTGGAAGAGAAACACTAGGCTGGAGTCACAACCGTGACACAAAACATCCCGTGTGCAAGACCTCCATTGTCTGCTTGTTTTCACATGGAGGTTCTGCTCTGAGAATGTCCAGTCCCCACCCAGTAATGAAACACGTGATCTCTGTCCCCATCTAGAGGCGGTTTGACGACACGGCACGTGTTGCATCATACGCTCGTTTTCAATTATCATTTTTCAGGATGCTCTACACAGGTCTTCAAAATGGAGATAAACAAAATGGAGCTTTTTTGTTGTTGTTTTTGAAATGACAAATTCTGAATTATTTGTTTCAGAATTGCAAGTACTGTATATGTGTGTGACAGTGCGCTGTTTATCATTATGTTTTCAGAGGAGCCCTATAACGACACTTTCCAACGCCACTGACCGCTATGGTGGTGAGTCACTTCCTGTCCGGACAGCTTCCACTTCCTGTCTGTCTGCCCACGTCGCTCTCCTAACAACGGCTGTAATCTGTCTTGATTAACCCCCAGCTGTCTCAGAAACACTGGGTACCAGTTTAGATTGTCCTTCAACTGACCTTCCTTAAAAAGGAAGGAGAGGGAAAAAAACATGTCTAACGCTCACCTGCTAACTAACAATAGTTCACTCTTCTTCGTTTGTTTTTTAGAGCACGCACCGTCACCGCTGTAGTCTGGAGTTCACACGCGGTCATCGCCAATATGACTGCACTCACTCATTTTAGTTTGGAAAGCCTAAAACTCATTCTTGTCGTGTAAACTACTAACAAGTCAGTCGCAGTCTACCAGCACCTGCTAACGGGTCTGACCCTTTAGCTCAGCTGGTTAGTGCGGCCGCCTGTGGATCCTATAGGGTCCCAGATTCGAATCCACTTGGTTACATTGGTGACAGCGGTGGGATCTCACTGCCCTGTGAATCTGTATCCTGTAATCCAGATCTCGGTGCCCTGACCCTGGGAAAGTGTGCGCGTGGACGAAAGAACTTTGAGGACGCACTTCTCAGGGGGGAAGACGACTGTAAACTACGGATGAGTCGGTCGCAGTCTACCAGCACCTGCTAACGGGTCTGACCCTTTAGCTCAGCTGGTTAGTGCGGCCGCCTGTGTGGATCCTAGGGTCCCAGTTTAAAATCGACTCGGTTGCACTTGTATAACAAATAATTAGGGGGCCAGAGAGAGAATTCTATCGATCAACATTTTTGAGGGTTATCACGAAGACTCAAACGTCCTATATTTTATATTTTTCTCTGTGACTGCATCATTTCAGTGAGCTTCAATCAACTTAAACAGACAGGAGCTCAACCCATTGACTTTGGGACTTATTGTTATGTGGCTAACAGGGTTCCAGAAATGTGAACTATCCCTTTAAATCATCAAGGATGACATAGCACAACCATGGACTTATTTTCATTGTGATAATTGTGAAAATGATGAACGATAATTCATTCATAAAAGGCCTGTTTACCTGGTAAACAGCAAACATGTAGGATATAGAACTTTCTCACAAACTTCTATCAGCTCGATGCCTTCAAATATTGAGTGTAAAATAAAATATCTCTCTTTATTCGCGTTCATTGTAACGATTTCAAGATGTTCTCGTTTTAAACGACAAGTCATTGCGACAAGTCGCTACAAAATATCCCTGTTTTCTTTTTCACTTTATTGCGCGCACGCCGCGCCTTTGAAGCTTCATATTGCATCGTAACAATTTTACGAGCAACGCGTTACGATCGCAGCATTTTCAAAGTGATCACGTATACGTCACTCGCTCATAAACATTTTCTGATCAATCACCTCTAATCTGAAACATCATCTTTTCGACGGCTTTACAAAATAAAAACGAATATTAGCTATTGTCATTATGATGATTGCAAAGCGACAGCGACCAATGTGTGATTAGTTAACGTGTTGTGTGTCTGCCAAATCTAACGGGAGAAGTTAAAGAAAGATGACCTGTTATAATCAATCTCATATTACTGCACACAACACAGGATAGAAACAAAATGTGAAAAAAGAGATTAGCTGTTGTTCAGAAGAACACAAGAAATGACAATAAATGGGGCAATGTCTTCCAAGACCTCTGTTGGACGATATAACAATAGCCTACAAGCAATTAATAAAAAGGCTTTATTAATACCGATTGTGGTGGTTAAACTATGCTGTCTCTCTCTCTCTCTCTCTCTCTCTCTCACTTGCTCCCTGCACCTATAGCCTCCTGGGCTGCTGCTACAGACCTCCCTCTCTCCTCACCTGCTCCAAGTCACGCATACCTTCTCTCTCTCTCTCTCTCTCTCTCTCTCTCTCTCTCTCTCTCTCTCTCTCTCT
>NW_028169952.1:0-1000 GCF_963971535.1 Notolepis coatsorum
CACCCATATTTGAATAAACAGCCAAGATGGACGTGAGGAACATGCAGGCACGGGGGAGGATTTTGGAAGCGAGAGCCTGGTCAATCTGCCTGGTCAATCTGTTTGTCTCTCTGCCACGTCCAAGTACAGTGATATTTCTCTTTTATTTCATTATTATTCGAGCATTTCTTTGTACTTGAGGCCTCCGTCGGTCACCGGAGCCGCCGTGCTTCATGCTGGAGAGTAAAGGGGCAAGTCAGACAACAACCGCAGACCCTTCCATACCGACCGCATGTGTGATATAATCTAAATATGATCTAAATGCAGCTTGATCTGTGTGAGCTACCTTGACCCCCCCTCCCCCTTCATCCACCCCCCCCCTCACCCCCCCCCCCTTCATCCAACCGTGTCTCCCTTTGTCTAATCAGGTCTCATAAGCCAGTTCATTATGCGAGCTCTGTTGTCATAGAAGGTCATCGCTGGTGGGATCTCTGAAAAAGTATAACAGACACACATTAATCAGGATTACACGAAGCAACCCAGCATTATTTAACACACATCACAGAGCTGGACAAGCAGCAGGGGGGGGGGATATGGAACACACACACAGACGTGCGTACGCACGCACGCACGCACACACAAAACACAAATCCAACACAATCTAATCTAATGGTGTACATTAGTTAACTGCCAAATGTTGGGCTTTTTTATGGCAGGATCACCCATCCCTTTAAAAGATAAATATGGTGCACAGATCCCAGTAATTACATCAATCCCCTTTACGGCGTCCAGGGGTGCGTCCTCACCCACCAGCTCTCTGGGGATGAGTCACGCTGCAGATTAAGTCTTTTAGGACAGTAGTTTTGGGCCACTGGGGTGACTGGGAGGTGGAGTAGATATGAAGGGGGGGGGGGGGGGGGGGGTGATAGAGGGGCGTGATACTGCTTTTTTCTGTCTTCGAGGTATCAAGGAGTGGGGGGTGTAAATATACAGGCATGCCAGACACACGGGGGCAGACATG
>NW_028169951.1:0-9975 GCF_963971535.1 Notolepis coatsorum
CTCCTCCTCCTCCCCCCCCCCTCTGACGAGAAGAGAAAACAGAGGAAGAATGTGCTGATTAAGAGGCAGCCTATAGTCATCATTAGGTGCGCCGGCCGGCTGATTGTAGCACAGGAAGGCGGCCCAAACGGTACAACATTGCCACAGCTTGTGAATGGATAGATGGGGGTAGTCAGAGGTAAAGACAGTGAACATCTGTAACAGATACATGATGTCGGCCTACGCCTCGCCTGGTCCCCGGTACTAATCATCTACTATACTGCGTAGGGCTGGGCGATATGGAAAAAAATCATATCGCGATAACGATATGATAATTTTATTTTATTTCTCGATATCGATAATTATCGAATTGTTATAAGTATAAAAAAAATTACAAAAAAAAATTTTATAATTTTTTTTTTTTTTAACAACAGATGTATGTTTATTTTGCAGCAATTCTTTGTCATTGCCGCCATCTTTAGTGTTACATCCCCTCACAGTTCAGGCTGCAGCTGGTTTAAAAGCTAAAGTAAACCGGCTTCTCTGCTGGCTGTGGCTCCAGAGGAGTTGAACAGTTCTGGCTCTGCTAGTTTATTTTCGATCTTTTGGCGCTTTTTTTAGCACACATAGCCTACTGTGTACAGACGGTTTCAAAATGTATTTTAAATTAGAAAGCAAACAAAATAAATGGACAAGAGAAAAATAAATCTGAATTTGGTCAGTATTGTCATTTGGACAAGCAAAGCCATTACTTTAAGTTGCAGGCAAGAAAGACAAGTCTGTCCACTGTCTCTGGTTTTAAAACTGCCCTGTTGCAGGTAAAAAAAAAAAAAAAAAAAAAAAAAAAAAAAAACGATTTTTCGATTTTTCTTTAAATTTTGATATTCGATATCGATTATTAAAATATATCGCGATATTTATCATTATCGTTATATCGCCCAGCCCTAATACTGCGTATAATCCTGTTTATATTATCTGTAGATTCTATATCTATATCTGTACATGTGCCTTATCTACTCTTACTAGTCACACACACACACAACCGTCTAGAACAGCCATTACGAACGCAGCTCTGCCTGTCAGCTGGTAGCCCGAGGCTGGGCATACAAGTCAACATATTCTTAAATAGCCCGAGGCTGGGCATACAAGTCAAACTATTCTATTCTTAACACAGCTACAGAGCTACTAAATATAAAAATTAGTTTTTCACTCACCATTGAAGATACTTCTTTACGAGGAAAGTGTTACTCCTTAAGTTGCAGCTGTGCGGAACACACCCAAGTCTGACAGAGAAAGTAACGTCAGCTAGCTAGCTGGCAGTCTCCATCCCCCCTGGCTGAGCTAAACACCCACTGGATGAGTTGCATTAGCTACTGAATTGCTGAAAGGGATATAAGTTAAAGGAAAACAAGCGACCCTTTTCCCCGGTGCACGGAACCTTGTGCTGAGAAGGATATATCCGCCGAAACTGCCACGTGAGAAGGTTTAAGCCATTCCGTCGTATCTTCGTTTTAGTCCAATCTTTGCTGTATCACTCCTCACAAGAACTACTAGCTCTCCTGTGTGTCAGTCCACCGGCTGTGATAGATGACAAAGTTCACCAGTCCCATGATATTGTCCCCCCGTTGGGATGAACTTGGGAGTCTGTTCCTAGTTTATCTGCCACACGTTAGCACTTGATAACGTAGCTAACGCTAGCTAGCTAGGTTAGCTAACTAGCTAGCTAGGTTAGCTAACGCTAGTAAAGTTAATTTCTTGTTAGCTGTCCCTGCCTTTAGCTAAGCTACTAGCCGACATGGCTAGCCTGACTCCCAGACTGAACGTTCTAACACGCAACACTTTAACGTTCATCTTAAGTTCACAGTCCATCTGCCGAACGTCCTCTTCGTCTTGACGTAACCTAATCACTATACTTGGTATTGATAAGCTTACGGCACGCAGCTGCACATTTGGTATTTCACGTTTTCAAAAGTAAGATGCTCTTGGCCTCCACTTGACGTCCACTCGCTGCCGTGGATAGCGCCGAAGAGACCCCATACCTGTACCCCCTCGTGGATACCGGTATCTTCACATCTCCCTACCGACTACCAGACCGACGCCAACCAGCTCCCCCTAGTGTTAGTCCTCCCACAATGCTTTGCCGGGCACAAAAGTAAACGGTCCATTGAAACCAATAGCATCTATCTGCAGAGCCGCAGAGCCCGGAACAAGTCACACACGTGTCTACACTATTCTACAAACGTGTTTAATGTGAAATATATAAGCATGTAAGCAAAACTAGATTTGAGGTCTGTGATGGAGAGTGATTGTTAACATTCTATTTATTTTAATTTTTATTAAAAAAATAAAAATAATAATAATCTTCTTTTTTGTTTTTTTTAGGCAACCTAGGGGGCGAGGCCCAGTGCGCCCGCACGTCTCGCATGCCCCTTGCGGTGGCCCTGCCTGTACCTCCCCTCCCCCCTCCCCCATACTGCTATGACACCTGAACTTCCCCAAGGAGATCAATAAAGTATACCTTATCTTATAAGGCGTATGTACCTATTAGGGCTGACCTCGACTAGTCGACTAATCGATCGAAAGGAGCCGTAGTCGACTGCCAACCTCTTAGTCAAATGCAAAAATAATAATAATAATAATAATACAAAATAATAAAAAAGAAAATGTCGGCGCTGCGTCGCGGATCGGCCGACCGGAGTTCGATTCCCAGACCCCGCCGTTATTTGCCGAATGTCTTCCCCTGCTCTCTTTCCCGTTTCACCCTCACTGCATCTGACTGACCAGGAAAAGCGATAAACGCACAAAAAAAAATCTGTGAAAAAAAAAAAATTTGGCATGGCATTTCCAGATTTTTTCCTATATTTTAAGGCGTACTCATTAAGTCCATTGACAACATGGTTTGACTCCCAAGCATTAGCATCTTGGAGGAAAATAGAAGAAAACATAGTAGCCCCACATAGACTGAAGGACATAGCACACACTAAACTACCAATCAAGCACTGTGAACGAAAATTTGGCCCCATAATCACTCATGCGATCCGGATATGGCGTGAATCACAAAAAAAAAATCCTAACCCACAAGAATGGCACAACCATACTCCCTTATTCAATAACAATGCTCTCTTAATTGGAAAACGACCTATAAGATTCCCTATATGGGAAAAGCAAGGCATACACTCATTAGGGGATATTTTTAACAAACAGGGTTTTTGTAGTGATAAAGAAATACGCAAAAAATTTAATCTCACCAAGTCCACATGGCTTTTTCACAAACAGTTAGAGCTATGTTTGAAGTCTCACGGTGTTCCATTAGACAGACCAATTGAACACCACAGATACCACAAATTCTTCTACTCAAGAGAGACATCGAGAGGTTTTGTTTCAGAATTTTATCATCAATTACTAACGTCCTCGTATGAAACCCTCCAACTTGACTCTGTCTGGAGGAGGGATATACCAGACCTGGAAAATGACTTTGATTGGCAAGGAGCCTGGGCAAATGTCCGACTTACATCAAGGAACCCGGATCATCAACAAATCAATCTTAACTATATTCACAGGACATACTTGACTCCTATAAGACTGTGCCGAATGGGGCTCAAACAAGATTCCAAATGCACCCAATGTACAAATGGGGACGAAGGGACATTTATGCACATGTATTGGGACTGCTCACCAGTTAAGGCATTCTGGAAAGATGTGACCCAACAAATATCAAAACTCGTATCTTGGAATATACCTGTACACCCCTCGGTATTGCTGTTGAATGATGTTTTTGAGTTTGCAGTGAATCCACAGCTAAAGAGATTGGTTTTATCGGGTATCACAGTAGCCAAAAAGCTGATCGCATCACGCTGGTTTCAACCGGAAAAAATGTGCCGTAAAGTTTGGTTTCTTACATATCTCGATGTAATTTACCATGAAATATCTACAGCAAGAATTCTGGGTCTCAATGAATCCAAAATGTCAATGTGGTTAGAAGTGGTGGAGAGAATAAAAGCTAGCTTATAATGGTAGTGTCTGGTTAGGTGCGAGGGATAGTGGAGGTACTTCTCAAGGTGGGGTCCGGGAGGGGGGGTTTCGAGCTGAGCATATGTATGTAGGGTTTTTTTTAGATAACAGGTATTATGGGTATATCTTATATAAAACAACTAACCAAAATGTGATCTCATTGGATGTGCCCTGACAATTAATGCTTGTATATCTTATCGTGTGTTGTCATGTTTGTTTATATGTTTGTTTTAAAAAAGAATAAAAAAAGAAAATACAAAAAAGAAAAAAAAAAAATTTCATTCTTTCCAAACACAAAGAGGCCTATACGCGTGGCTAACGCTAATGACGCGCATACCAGCGAGGCTAACTGCCTAAGAAAACAGGCACAGAGGCACTGAAAGAGGATTTCACCCATCTAATGAACACACTAGACCAGGGGTCTCAAACTCGCGGCCCGCGGGCCAATTGCGGCCCGAGGGATGATATTTTGCGGCCCCCTACTTGACATCAAAGTGTAGTGTTAATGCGGCCCGCGCCCTACTGTTTGCCGAGACGTTGCGCGAGAGTTGGAAGTTTTATTTATTTTATCACTTGTAGGCTACCATAGCGCAGGCTCATGACAGCAACGTTATGTTAGTGACTTGGTTGAAACGTGATTCCGGAGTGATATCAAGTAAAGTGGAAGCAAATGCATCCTCGCTCTCTCCTCTGACTGCGAGCAGTGCTCTGCATAAGCGGCTGGCTGCACTGCCACTGTCTGTCTGTGTACGGGTCTGGTCCAATCACATTCAGCATCCCGTCAGCGTTCCCCCCCCTCACCCAGTCTGCGAATCAGATGCAGAGTAGGGGAGTAGGGCGGGTCTTCACGGAATGCAAGTCGTCTCTCTCTTTCAGTCCGAGTCAGTTGACAGCGCATCTACAGTAGCCTCGCTCCCAGTTTTATCTCCGTGAGATAAATGTAGCTACTAGCCTAGTTTCTAGCCATTTTCAAAGATGGTCAGTAAAAGAAAAGTCGACAGCAATTCAAAGGTGAATGGACTGAAAAATATGCATTCATCCTGAGTCCCAGCACCAAACCAATGTTTTACATTTACATTTACAATGTGACTATTATGCCAAGAAACGGTAGCTCTTGTGAAGGGTGGCAATTTGAAAATAATGTATGACTGAGTGATGGAGACCATGTTTGAAGGCAAACAAAAGCAAAGCCCCCTCACATCGCACAGCAACCAGAATAACTGAAATACTGGCTGGTGATTTGATTAAACAGCTTTGTGATAGAATAAAAAAAAATGCACAGTGCAATGCATTTCCATAGCTGTGGATGAGTCCACTGACACCACTGAGAAGCCTATGTTCTGAAGAACCATTCATGTTCTGAAGAACTGTTCATGTTCTGAAGAACTGTTCATGTTCTGAAATGTTATTGCTAAGGTTTGAGAAGATTGGATCAGTTGTACTTTTTTTTTAATGCTTGAAACCCTTTTTTGTGGAATATTTGATGCAGCCCAGCCTCACCCAGACTCTACCTCCAGTGGCCCCCAGGTAAATTGAGTTTGAGACCCCTGCACTAGACATAACAAGATGTATCCATCAGTGGACCAATTGCATGCTTTTGCAGAGGACAAGAAGCCTTCAGTCGACTCCTTCAGACATTAAGCACCCCCCCCCCCCACAGCCCAAATGGAATGATGAAGAAGCTGCAAATCTTCAAATACAAATAGTACTACTACTAAAACATTTCACCATGTTTCGTATCGATGCTGACAGTCCTTAAAGCTTGAGATTCTCCCCTCAGAGTTTAAGACCTTGATCTCCAAACAAGCCTTAGTTGTTATGATTTTATACGCTGTGTGATTTCTATATGCTTCTATGCTTATGTACACTCCACGTGACTGTAAATGAGGGATAAAGGTTTGAGTGAATGATTTTAATTTTTTTTATATTTCTCTTTTCTAAAACATATTTCTACATGTACACCAACACAAAGCGGTTCTCAAACTACGGGTCGCGACCCAAAATCAAGTATTATTATTATTATAATATATATGTTTTTATGTTCTGGCAACATATTTGGGCTAAATATGCCTAGTTTTACAAATGTGTATTGATAACACTGCTGTAATAAAAGATTCTAATAAATATGCATGATCAAGTTCAACAACGTGTGTTTTTATTTTGATATTCCTTAATTCCATGTTGAAATTACGCGATACATTAAGTGTGGTGTCGCCAAAAGAAATGTCCTAAATAAAACGGGGTTGTGGTATAAAAACGTTTGAGAACCCCTGGGTCTAGACTGAGAGAGAGATGTGAACGGGGACTCCGGTCAGGGCCAAGAGAAGACCCAATTGTCTTGGATTGATTTCAAAAACCTCTTACTCACCTTCAAAGCCCTCCACAATCTAGCCCCCACCTCACTGACCTCCTCCAGGATTACACCCCCTCCCGCACCCTCCGCTCATCCTCTACTGGACTCTTATCCATCCCCAGCTCACGCCTCAGTACCATGGGTGCCCGAGCGTTCAGCTGCTCGGCTCCCAGACTCTGGAACTCCCTGCCCCCACACATCCCACAGTCAGACTCACTCTCATCATTCAGATCGCAATTGAAAACCCATCTGTTCAAACTCGCATTGGTATTCACTATAACCTCCGTCACTGCCCAATACCCCCTGCTGTTTGTTTGTCCGTTATTTTAACTTCACTGTTTTTTATACTGGTTTGTCTTATTCTTTTCTTAACCTTGTATTTTAACTGCCTTGCTTACTGGGCATACTCACTATAATTGCACCCTGTGTGCCACTGTTTCATATTTCATACTTATACATTGTTTGTCTTGTTTTTAACTCCACTGACACTTTTGCCAAGATCATTGTTTTAATCTTGACTGTTCTGTTTTTATGCCCTGTAAGGTGACCTTGGGTGTTTTTTTGAAAGGCGCCTTTATGTCACACTCAGGTTGGGGTGGGGGGGAACCCAACCTGAGCCCTGCTGCATGTGTTACTGTTACACTTCATGCCTGGTCTCAGTCAACTGGCTCCCTGATGACTTTATCATCCGTCACATTTCCTGAGAACGGTAATTAGTTGGAAGTAGAGAATAAATCTATTTTTCTTTCTTTTTTGTTTACTTTTGGAACGTTTGTTTTGCTGTAATCCAGTTTCCCCCCCCCCCCCCCCCCCCTGACTATGACTATTAAATGAGGGGTTAGTTACGTTAATAGAGGCTTCACATGGAATGTTTGTGTAGTCCTCCGTCTTCCAACATGGCTGCCGTCTTCCAACATGCCGCTGTTTCACACACGGCAATGGAAGAGCCGACGTTTGCTGTGTGTTGATTTATGAGAAATATATAAATAACATAAAAGATATTCCTTTATTGATCCCCTTGGGGAATGCGGGCATCATAGCAGCATGGGGGAGGGGGGTACAGGTATGGGCAGGGTAATAGAATAAATACATAAATATAGGCAATGCAATGATGGTAAAGGTAAAAATAAGAAGTGTAAACAAAATTATGAACTATTAATATAATCATATGAGCAAGTAGGCAGTGTGATCAAAGGTACAGGTGAGGGTCTGTGTGCCCCATCGGTTATAATAACACTTAGAATCTGAATATATACTAAGTAAGTACAGTATACAGTACACACAGGTGCAGTACACACAAGGTACCGTCACTGGCATGATATATGGCATGATGTACGTCATACGTTATACGTATCAACAAAAACGTACTAATCTTACTACCGGATCTTCGAAACGGGTCACAGCGGAACAGTGACATCACGCATGTCCGGTGTTTCGGCTTCCATTACACACTCCCCCAGAGGCCTAGAGGCGGCCATGCTGGAAGAGGACAGAGAAACAGGACAGGCTTCCATTACACACTCCCCCCGAGGCCTACGGGCGGCCATGCTGGAAGAGGAGAGAGAAACAGGACAGGCTTCCATTACACACTCCCAGAGGCCTAGGGGCGGCCATGCTGGAAGAGGAGAGAGAAACAGGACAGGCTTCCATTACACACTCCCCCAGAGGCCTAGAGGCGGCCATGCTGGAAGAGGAGAGAGAAACAGGACAGGCTTCCATTACACACTCCCCCCGAGGCCTACGGGCGGCCATGCTGGAAGAGGACAGAGAAACAGGACAGGCGTCCATTACACACTCCCCCAGAGGCCTACGGGCGGCCATGCTGGAAGAGGAGAGAGAAACAGGACAGGCTTCCATTACACACTCCCAGAGGCCTAGGGGCGGCCATGCTGGAAGAGGAGAGAGAAACAGGACAGGCTTCCATTACACACTCCCAGAGGCCTACGGGCGGCCATGCTGGAAGAGGAGAGAGAAACAGGACAGGCGTCCATTACACACTCCCAGAGGCCTACGGGCGGCCATGCTGGAAGAGGACAGAGAAACAGGACAGGCGTCCATTACACACTCCCCCAGAGGCCTAGGGGCGGCCATGCTGGAGGAGGACAGAGAAACAGGACAGGCTTCCATTACACACTCCCAGAGGCCTAGGGGCGGCCATGCTGGAAGAGGACAGAGAAACAGGACAGGCGTCCATTACACACTCCCAGAGGCCTACGGGCGGCCATGCTGGAAGAGGACAGAGAAACAGGACAGGCGTCCATTACACACTCCCCCAGAGGCCTAGGGGCGGCCATGCTGGAGGAGGACAGAGAAACAGGACAGGCTTCCATTACACACTCCCAGAGGCCTGCGGGCGGCCATGCTGGAAGAGGAGAGAGAAACAGGACAGGCTTCCATTACACACTCCCCCCGAGGCCTAGGGGCGGCCATGCTGGAGGAGGACAGAGAAACAGGACAGGCTTCCATTACACACTCCCAGAGGCCTGCGGGCGGCCATGCTGGAAGAGGACAGAGAAACAGGACAGGCGTCCATTACACACTCCCAGAGGCGGCGTGTGATTTCTTCATAAAGCGACATCAGAAGAAAGTCCCTTCAAATTAAACGTCTGACATCACTTCTATCAGGGAACGGGCCGTGTCACGCTGAAGGGGGAGGGGGAGGGGGAGGGGGAGGGGTGTGGTGGAGGGGGGGGGTGTGACGTGTGAGGGAACGCCAGGTAGGATTTTTCAGTTGCGAGCTTCTAATAATCAATGCAATTTCCTCGGCTGTTTAGACGCCTGTCAGGAGAGCATTGATGCCGTATCCCTTTTTTTTTCTCTTTCTCGAGTTCGAAAAGCGACGAACGTTAAAAAATTAAAAAAATAAATGGGGGGGAAGAAAGACACATGTGTCCAGTTAAGTAGTCGTCCTTCACCACTAGCATGCTTCATTTTAACCAAGCCATCCACAACCCCACGGACATCTGTCTGTCAAGGGAGGAGGGGGCGGGGGGGGGGGGGGGGGGGGGGGGGGGGGTGGAAACGGCTCCGTCCGAGGCCAGAAACACACGAGGAGCAGGGATGTGAAGCGATCTGCCCTCCATCTGCGCGCCTGCCCTCCCAGACTGAGACACACAGTCTGGCTGGGTGGGGTGGAGGGGTGGTGGTGGTGGGTGGAGGGGGGGTTCGAGAGGATGGCAGGGCAAGAAGGGGAGGGGCTGATTTAGAGAAAAACTGAGAAGCGCGCACCCCCCCCCCCCCCCATCCTTCAAAATCAACATGACTTCAAACATGAGGTCATCTAAACATCTGTCTACAACATGTCCGCCGGGAGTTCAATCAAAGCCTCCGCCCGAAACATGTACAATTGTTTCTGGAAATAAATATTAGGGGGGCCGATATAATTCGCCTCTGATTGTGGCGGCCAATCGAAAGCTCGGGGAAGAAAAAACAGAAAAAAATAAAGGAAACAGTCATTTGTTAAACAGACTTCTCTGTCAATGAATGATGCTCGTGGAAGTGCCCCCCCCCCAACACCCCCCACCCCCCCCCCTTTTAGTTTGACTTCTATTTATTTGATATCGTCCTCTTCTCTTCGTTCTTCTTTATTTAAGCTAAGTGGATTTATTTGTTCTCCACCGGGTTAATCTCAC
>NW_028169950.1:5000-18683 GCF_963971535.1 Notolepis coatsorum
GAAAAATACATAAAACAATATAAAACACATATACAAAATAAACTGCTTCAGTTTAAAATTCTCGGTTGATCACATAAGATATCCAAACTAGTAAGAGTAGGTAAGGTAATAACGATGGCGATGATGATGATGATGATGATGATGATGATGATGATGATGATGATGATGATGATGATGATGATGATGGTGATGTCAATGAGAGATGGCCTGAGTTTGATATAATTAGGAAGGTGAGATTATTTTCTAATAATGAATGTGCACTGAGCTCCTCTTAGCTCCGGTCAAGTGCCAGGATCGTGGTCTGGTCTGGGGAGACCCACGGACACGCGACAGACAGACGGAGGACATGTCCTCTATCCCATCAAGAACACCACAGGACACAGAGCAGAGCATGCCGGGTCAAGATCAATGAGTGGAAGACAGATTTAATCCTTGGAACCAGCAGATAGAAGAAACTCTTTCAACATGCCTTTTCTCTCCACAGTGACTCTCCTCTCTGTCTCTCTCTGTGCGTGTCTCTCAATTCAATTAAAAAGTGCTTTATTGGCATGATTCGGTTTACGTTGCCAATGCAAACACACAACAGCAATGACCACAACACACAATAATCATAATCATCTGTATCATCATCTCTTCTCTCTCTCTCTCACTAGCTTTCTCATTTCCATCCTTGTTCTGTTTGGTTGCCTTGCCTCCTGAATAAATAAATACACTTCAGCGCTATCGGTTTTCCATGCCTCACCGGCCCCCCCAGACGACAAAAACACGTCAAACCGTGCAAATAAATAGCTCCCCTGTAACCCAAATAGTGTAATTGCTCAGATCCTGCGCCCCTGCCTGCTCTCTTCCTGGACAAGAGCACCAGCTTGGGACCCCTGAGCCCAGAGCGGGGGTCACCTTGCCTGGAGTGGAGGAGAAGCTGGGTTTAACACCTCCACCGCTCCCCCAATTCGTCTCCTGTTCCTGAAGCGAGCCAGGAGGTCGTCAAACACTGGGACATGTCAAGTACAGTTTAAACTGGTTGGGATGGGGCCATAGGCGGCGGGTGAAGCAACGTTTTTGGGGCTGGCCTGAAATTAATCTGTTAGTTAAGGTAAACAGAGAAGTTATAACCAGAAAACGTTGTTTTAATTAGAGCTCAACGGTAACATTTAGTAATGTGATAAAGTTATTAAGACCCTAACATTTGACTACTAAGCATCTGATTCCACACCAATCAAGTGTAAAGTAAATATAGTTGACGCTAGTCTTAATTCCTCAATTCTAAAAAACTACAATAAAAAAATTACCTGCAGTGACATGGAGCACAAATGAGCCCGATTGATGGAAATGGAACCCAACGTCACAGAGGAAATGGAACCTGACGTCACAGAGGAAATGGAACCTGACGTCACAGAGGAAATGGAACCTGACGTCACAGAGGAAATGGAACCTGATGTCACAGAGGAAATGGAACCCGACGTCACAGAGGAAATGGAACCTGACGTCACAGAGGAAATGGAACCCGACGTCACAGAGGAAATGGAACCTGACGTCACAGAGGAAATGGAACCCGACGTCACAGAGGAAATGGAACCTGACGTCACAGAGGAAATGGAACCCGACGTCACAGAGGAAATGGAACCTGACGTCACAGAGGAAATGGAACCCGACGTCACAGAGGAAATGGAACCTGGACTAGACAGTAGCAGGTTCCCACACAGCAACACAACAACACTGTTGTGCCCAATATCAGATTCCAGTGTGAACTGGTCATGCCCCTGAACTGACCCGCATGCGCAAATGAACAATAACGAAGATGGACGTAGACATGGAGGACAATGAAGTCATGGTTTACGGTTTAATTTATAAGTTGATGTGCAGTGGAGGCCAACTAATTTGTGAGCATATGATAATGGGGGTGAGGAGAAGGTGAAAGAGAGGTGAAAGAGATTTCTTCTTTCAATAGGCTTTCAAACACAGATTTAGGATACATCCCCTCATGTTTTGCTTGTACAGAAGTATCACCCTAAATACTTATAAGGTGAACCTCACTGGCCCTCCACTGACCACCTCCATCATAGCTGTCTTCCATGATTGTATTCACTGACTGACTTGCTTACTGTGTTAGCAATCTGTTCTGCATGTTTTTCCATTGGGTTTATTTATTTCCTTGCGAGCAAAGGGATAACATGCAAACTCAGATAGGCCTTTCACACCGGCCGGGCTGACTATAGCTCGGCAGAGAAAGGGCAGATTGACTTGGAATTGGTCTCTCCATGTTCAGGAGACTCAGGCGTATAAAAGGCTATTGGATCATGTCTCCAGCACCCCCACAGCCGTAGCTACAACCACTTAATGTCAAGGTTCTCATCCACATTCATTCATTTTCTGAATCCCGGAAGTGTTGCGGTGGTTTATAGGGAAAACGGAGCCGTACCCTGACCTACCAGCACTGCAGTGTTGTAGAACTCGAGTCCAAGTCCTGGACTGATTTTCAGGACTTGTGACTCGACTTGGACTTGAGCACTGATGACTCAGGTGCTCCCATAGTCGAGCGGACCGTACACGGAGCAGACTCCCGTGGACTCAAAGCGGACCCAAAGGGTACTCAAAGCAGACTCCAAGTGCGAAGCTCCAATTTTCTAATGCACGGACGTCCGCGCCACTGACTTGGTGTCACACAAAACGCTGCTCGGCGTTTTGGTTGACATCGAACTGCATTTAATGTGACGCCGATCTGCATTTTACTCTGACCACTCGCTCCGTGCGAAGAGAGAGTAGGGCTTGAGATGTTTGAATGGCTTTTCTAAATGAAGTGTGTAAAATTGCCAGTTTTATTTCGAAATATTGGAAACGGAGATCTCCGTTTCCAATATTTCGAAATAAAACTGGTGCTTTTATTTCATGCAATGCCTGTTTGTCATTTCAGCACCACGCGCTGTCCACCTCAAGTCAAGCCTATACGGTACATTGCACCTCGCTGCCTATATACCTGTTATTCAAGTGTGTAAAACTGCCCGTTTTATTATCGAAATATTGGAAACGGAGATAACATACTCTTTATTTTGACATCGGATGACGACGGCATGACAGAAGTTGAACAGCGTGGGAAAAATTCTGTAAACTGGCGCAAGACATGTAGGAAATTGGTAATAGTTATTTATTTTTTTGTAATAGGCCCTAATCATTTGGCATAAGATATTGATGGCTAGTGCATTTGTTTGGCTATTGTGTCACAAAGTAAATAAACTCCCTTTGAAATGGTGACCGCTGTGTCATCTATTTTTAATGTAGGCTTTTTTATTTATATGTCAGCTCTTTGACTGCCAGAGTGGAGTAGACTCAACCTTGATGACTTGGACTCGGACTAGGGTAATGGGGACTCGACTCAGGCTCTTTGGTGACTCAGACTTGAGATTTAGTGACTCGACTTGCAACACTGCCACACTGAGCAAGAGATGACAGAGTGAGCCAAAATGCCGTAACACACAAACAGTTACCAGTGCCAAATGGCGAAAAGTACACAATAATAAATAATATATATAGCACTGTCCACAAATGGACTCTACATCTACAAATATACTCAAGTTTCACGCTCAATATATGAATCACACTATTCATGCAATATTCATCTTTACACACTGTATTCTTTTTGGGCAACAGGCTCAAAATAGATGCCTGACATCTAAGAAGGGAGATCCCCCCTTGAATGGCCCTCCTAAGGTTTCTCTCCTCCACATTGCTAGGTTTTAGTGAGTTTTTCCTCACTATGTTTTTTCGTGTGGGATATGTCTGGGAGTGTTGCATTTATTTGATTTATTTTAAATTTTTTGGATTTTATGGTGTTTTTGTTTTGTTCTTGATTTATTGTGATGTTTCTTCTTGACTTGTTTAAAGAAGACGTGTCCGGCCCATGGGGACATTATTAACGTGTGTTGTCGGGCCTTACAAATAAATTTGATTTGATTTGATACATGGTAATGTTGCTATGGTCGTGGAGGTTTCCCTTCATACTAGCGGACCACCGTGGGGGCCGTGCCAGTGGACAACAAGGAACCACACTGGAGGCTAAAATTACTATCATTTGGCGATCTCGAAAATTATTGTGGGGGGTTGTAGCCAATGAGTGTGGCTTTCCAATGATACCCCATGTATGAATCTAAAAAACAAAAAAAAACTAACGAGCGAAAACAGGAAGAGAAAAACAGCCGACTGAATTGAAGTCTATGAGAAGAGTTTTCTTTTGTACACATTTTAAAAAATCACTCCTAATCACTCATTTCTGAATGGATATTTATGAAATTTGGACATGTACTACATAAGGCTTCAGGCTATGGGTCCGTATGGATTTGTAAGCCATACCACCTTCTGGGGAAATACTACCTCTGGACTACTAACTACTACAGAAAAACTTGAGTAACAAGTTTTTCTACAACTCAAGTTCAGACCTGTTATTTGAATTAGCACTAAAAGTTAATTTTAGAATGCCATCTTTCAAAAGAGACCAGGCTCATGCATGTGCTATAAGTATAAAGTATGTTGTTTTGGTTTGCAAAAAAAGTATGCAGTCCTCAAAAACTAAAACTAAAATGGCCAATTTTGGGGGCGCAGGTTAACCGGTTAAATGTACCTACCGGTATATCAAAACACAAAAAATGGGAAACGGGGGTAGGGAAGGCACGGACATGGAGAGACAGTCTAATGGCGGGAGATAGGAGGGGAAACCAAAATAATGCAGCTGCCCTGGGAGTGAAATAACGTGGCCAACATTGTCGCAATTGACCCAGATGTGACCCGCAGGGCAGAAAGACAAAACCATAGGGGTGCAATCAGAATGTGCTCCATCAAAACCAAGGGGTCTTCCAATGGTTCCGGCCACGTCTGCTCAGTCCCACAGGGTAAATCCACCTAGTAAATGGGAACTTGATCCGTCACCCGTGGCTTGTTCTTCACGGCTTAATGTCCAACCATATGCGTGCGGAAGAGAGTAGCACTTAATTGGGGGAAGGCGATCGCAGAGGAGCCCCAGTCAGTCGATCTCTGAACACACAGCAGTGCGGATGGTTTGAAGGGAGGGATGCTGAGCGGTATAGAAGATGAAGGATCCGATGTGCGCTGTCGTGAGATGTCCTATAGTTCCCGTGTGTCCTGGGTTTCCACACCCTGGAGCAGTCTGAGCTGTCATTAATTATCAGATTATATATTGCATATATTTAGCATTTAGCATTTTAGGATTTTTAGATTATATATTAGATTAGATTTAGACTATTGGATTACTAGATTATATATTGCATATATGTAGCATTTAAGCATTTTGTTTCTTTAGATTATATATTAGATTAGATTTAGATTTTTAGAAATAACTGAGAGGGCATACATACCCTCATCTCGCACCTTGTTGCCCATATGCGCATGTCCAGAGTTAACTATATTGTATATTGTTTACACTGCCTTTTTATTCTATTTTATTTGTACTTCTCCACAGTACTATAATTTTGTGACCTGTATGTCTTCTACTATCTGTACTGCCCCTCCCCCCTCCCCCCTGCTGCTATGACGCCTGAATTTCCCCAAGGGAATATAAAGGAATATCTTATCTTATAAAGCTTACGTCATCACGCACCTATGAGATACTTGGAAAAAGGCATGGGCAGTTCCTCCCACAAACAACCCACAGCTGTGGCCACTCATTCACTAATCATTCATTTAGCACAGTCCTTGGCACACAGCTATGGGGGAAACACACCGGTAATCCATTAAAGCGGTAAATCCAACAAATACATGGCATTTCACAGTCTTTTAAGACACTCAGAAAGAAATACAAGACGAATTCCTGTCAACCTGTGACACTAATATTAAGATAAGATGTTATCGAGCTCCAGTAGCTCACCGCGTATCTCACCGCCATTTCGGCGTCGGGGACAACCGTGCGCGTCACGGATCTGGGGTACACGAGTTCGACTCCCGGACTCGCCGTATTTTCTCAGAGTGTCTTCCCCTGATCTATATCCCATTCAACCTGTTTCTGTCGGTCATGCTTGACCAGAAAAAGCGATAAACGCTAAAAAAAGAAGTTAAAAAAAAAGAAAAAAAGATAAGATGTTATCCTTTATTGATCCCCACGGGGGAATTTGGGCGCCATAGCAGCATGGGGGAGCGGGGAGTGGAGGTACAGGTATGGGCAGGGTAATAGATGAAATACATAAATATAGGCAATATAATTCAATCTGAATATAAAATGTGAGAAAAACTAAACAGTACGAACAAAGGTGCAGATGGGGGTCTATGTGCCATATCGGTCATACATAATATATTTTACAATAAATATCAAATAAAAAAATACATTTTAATTTGAATATATGCTATGAGTAAAGTAAACAGTATATACACAATGTAGATGATGATCTTTACCCTATTAGTCATAATATACGTTATAGTTTGTGCATGTTTTGGTGGTAAAGACACATTTAGTGGTTAAGGGTCAGACATCCCTAACAGTTCTCAAGTTCTGCAGCCATTAGTTCTCCAGCTGCTGGCAGCAGTCCTTGCACCCGGTTTGTGGAGCCTGATGGCCACTGGCACGAAGGACTGGCCGAGTCCTTAATATAATCCTTAATCAGGTAAAGTAATCTAGTCGGAGACAGGCGGTTAAAGTCGGAGACAGCTTCAGCAGTTCAATTTCAACTTGTCTTGCAGCAGAGTTAAGCCCTACTGGAAACAATGATGGGATGATGAAATGAGCATAATTTCATGCAACCGGACATGACAGCCTACCCAGGGATCCTGGATGTGATCTGCTACTTGAATTATAATTACTTTTACGTATCTGCAGATTTGTTTTACCCATAAGACCTTCTACATGCTGGTACAGCGATAATGACACACACAAAATAATACCATAATCCAGGCAAAGATTTAAGGAAAGAATACATTACTGCCTGAATGGAGGGGTCAGAAAATATGTTTAGAGGAAGTGGATGGGGGTAAAATCATAGTATGGAAGAAATTCCGCTTGTGAATTCACCCTCCAGTAGACTGAGGAGACTCAATATTAGAATATTGGGATATTCTACCCCCTTGGGAGTGGCATCCAACTAGTATCCCTCAGTCAGATGTCTCGTCAGTCGGCCATCTTGGTCTGTGGTACAATACACACCGATGACTAAACCGTTAACAGATCTGTACCGTGGAATCGGGATATGTGAAAATTCCATAACTTTCAGTAAACCTATCCAAGTTTGAGCCAAATTGGTTAAGAAATACCGTCATCACAGTTACTGACAGAAACACGCACACAGACACAAGTGATTACAATTATTACAATTACAGATAATGCTTTCTTGTGGTATCCTGACGACAAACCCAAACCCATTCAGACACACTCTCACAGTACACACTAATGCACAGAGACACATAGTAACACAGTAACTAAGCTATAAAGTACAGCCTGCACGGTACAGATTATGGAACCATATTTCACTGCAAAACCATGCTCCATATCAATCACAAACCGGATGAAGATGATGAACGAACGGTGGGATTTGTTTTTGTCACAATCTTCCAGCCAGAGCCGACGTGGCCAGGAATTAACATACTGCTAACCAGATGACTTAACGTGGTATCCTCTCGAGTCAAATATAGATTAAATGGACTGGTAAATGGACACATTCACTCACCGTTAAGTGTCTCGCTTAAGGACACTTCGACACGCTGCCGGGAGGAGCTGGAATCGAACTGGGAACCTTCCGATTACCAGACGACTGTTCAAACTCAAAAGCCACTGTCGCCACCCAAAACATTAAATGTTTATTTTAACGTGGATATTAACTGTCTATTATCCTAAAGTAAAAGTGAAGCCAAGTCGTGAACATGGGTTTTAATACGGTTTAGATGTTAAGTGTTTGGGGGTAAAATTACAGTTTGAAGAAGTAAAAATCCCTAAAGACACATGACCTTACCCTCACACCAAAACCTACCTTCAACTTTGACCCTTACTCACACCCAGCTTCCCCCCAGAGTCCCTCTCTTTACCTATGGGTGCAGTAACAGTGCCAAACAGAGGAGGGGTGTTTCCCATCCAGTGATATTCAAGAGGTTGAGTGCAGAGAGACAGTAGTGTGCAGCACACACCAGACTCAGAGCTGTTTAACTCTCTGACCCTCTCTGGATGACCCAGGAGGCTACAGGAGCCTGAGTCACTGACGTGCAGCGCTCCACTGGACTTCTGTTTGGGAGAGAGGGATCATTTACCTTCATAACGGAGGTCCTGAGTTAAGTGTGTGTGTGTGTGTGTGTGCGTGCGTGCGTGCGTGCGTGCGTGTGTGTGTGTGTGTGTACGTGCGAGCGAGCGTGTACGTGCGAGCGAGCGTGTTTAGGATGCTCTCCCGTTTAGCCCTGAGGAAATGAAAAGTGTTTTCAAATGTTTTCACAGACTGGGAGAGTTTAAGGACCTTTATAATCACAACCACACGACAAACCCAAACCCATTCAGACACACTCTCACAGTACACACTAATGCACAGAGACACATAGTAACACAGTAACTAAGCTATACAGTACAGCCTGCATGGTACAGATTATGGAACCATATTTCACTGCAAAACCATGCTCCATATCATTCACAAACCGGATGAAGATAATGAACGGTGGGATTTGTTTTTGTCACAATCTTCCAGCCAGAGCCAACGTGGCCACAAATTAACATACTGCTAACCAGATGACTTAACGTGTTGCTAGATAGGTTTCCTGCATCATGACACGAGGAGATCCCTCATCCCATTCATCCACATCATCTAATCCAGACTCTCCTTGGTGGCATTATAACTAGGGACGTGTCCAAGGACTGCGTAACCGTTTCCATCCCTGTTCATTCTCCCGGCTTACGTTACACTGCTATGTCAGCGAAAAGACATGTTTTCTAGACATGTAAACAGGGTGGGCCTGATTTGGCTGGGCCCCCGTGGCTATAGCGTTTGTTCAACAGTATGGTAATTACACTGGATTGGTAGAGTATTGTTGGTAGAGGGATTCAAGTTAAGTCTTGAAATAAGACCAAACCCCAGAATCCAGGGGCCAGTAAAGACCTCTGTCATGAGCAGGGGAAGGACAGGCGTTTATGAGTGGGTGTTTTGCCGTGCTAGGACATTTGATATGTTGTTGTTGTTGTTGTTGTTGTTGTTGTTGTTGTTGTTGTTGTTGTTGTTGTTGTTGTTGTTGTTGTTGTTGTTGTTGTTGTTGTTGTTGCTGTTGTTGTTGTTGTTTATTGTTTATTGACAAGGGTCCCCATTAGCTAACGCAAAGACGCCAGCTAGTCTTCCTGGGGTCCGAAAACAACTTTACAACATTACAACATGACAAAATTAAAACATAGTGCATCACACAGACCAAAGAAACACACAATCAAACAATAACAGAACACATCAAGGTAACAACAATTTCACATGGCTCTACATAATAAATGAATGAATGAAATGAAAAGAAATGAAAAGAAAATGCATTGCAGCCACTTATGGCTTGGTGAGGACCCCCACCACTGGTCATGAGCCCATGGTTAGATCTGACACCAATAAAGACACTCATTGATAGATGGATTCTACGTCAAGACAAGATAAGATAAGAGCGTTATTGTCCCCAAGGGGCAAATCGTGACATCACCGACAGTGCTGCACCGCAATCAATGAGACAGGAATATAGGATTAATACAAAAGATTAAGCAGAATGACGTAAAGTGAATTAAAATGTTTTTCTACACGTTTTTCTCGTAAGAAAATCCATTCAACCCCCCCCCCCCCAAATACACCAGTGTCATTCTGAAAATGAGGCAACTTTTTCTTAAGTTCAGAATTGTGGACACGTCAAGGAAGCTGTTGAAGCTGTTGTTCATTTCTCTGAACAATCCATGTTGTGCTTCATACTAGGATACTCAGCTCCTGCTTGTTAGCCACACAAGCTATGTAGTAATGGGTCCACAACATTTTAAATAAAAAAACACGTAGAAAATACTCCACAGTGCACCCAAAGCAAACAAAAGGCTACAACAGTGTACTGGGCTGAATTTGATCATACGATATGTGTCGTAATTCTGAAGGCAAAAATACCCACTATCCTTCCCTTTGTGCGGCAGATGTTCCATGTGCTTCGACAGAGAAGTAGGCCCAGCAGGATTTACTGACTACAGAATCAGCCAGATTTGCCCTGGCAGCCTGTCGTAGCCAATATGTTTGCCTCATGTGCTGTGGAGTATGTTTACAGAAGTCACAGCACCCGCGATTTGACGTACTTCTGAGCGCAACGGACCTTTGTGGGTGGGGGCGGGAGGCCGATTTGATTGACATCCTAAAGTACCCGCGCATACATCGAAATGTTGTGTGTGTGTGTGTGTGGGGGGGGGGGGGGGGGGGGGTTCGCCCTTGCATGCAGAATGTTAGTAGGTAGGGTGGGGAAAACAGTGGATTTCGTAAGAAGGGGATACATTTTTTTTTATTCTTTTGGCACTTAGTGATGAATAGACTGCAGACATAAGGGGTAAAATGGACAGGGCTTTTTGTACAGACTGAAGAGTGAATCAAATCAAATGTATTTGTAAAGCCCGAGATCACATGGAATAGCCCCCCATGGGCTGTACAAGTCTTCTTGTACAAGTCAAGAAGAAACATCACATACAATCCAAATATAGTGGCCTCATTACTTTACATTAGCTTGTGGCTAACTACGGTCGGTAGCATGTAGCTGGGTATCCAGTATAAAGCACAGTGTGGATTGGGATGAGAAAAGACTCTACCAACCGTCACTTGGTAAGTAGGAAATAGGACTAGGTGTCTTTTTGGATATATGAGGCTGGTTTTTAGCCAACAGCAGCATTATATGTATGTAAACGATAAACCATCTCTCCTGCCCCTCCTTGCCCCAGTACCCATGGCATACTATGAGTGTTTTTAATGTGAAGTGATCCTGCGCTGATTACTCAGCATGCCACCCCCCCCCCCCCCCCCCCCCACCCCCGGCCTGCCCCACCCACACACTGCCCCTGCCCCTATAGTAGCACTCACGTCCTCTAAAAGCTTTTATTTATTTATTTTAATTATGGCCCATTAAAGCTAAGCTGGCTCTCTGCTCTGACTGAGTGTATGCATTGCACCACTGCTCCTATTGGGCCAGCCAATACACACATACAGTACATGCACATACGTGTAGTGTGTAGTGTGTATACATGCACGCACGCACACACACACACACACACACACACACACACACACACACACACACCACACACACACACACACACATGCACGCGCGCACACACACACACACACACACACACACACACACACACACACACACACACACACACACACACAAACACACACAGACACACATGCACACATAAACATACATAAACACGCACACACACAGACACACACACACACACATACACAAATGGTATGATTTGATCACACAACAAAACTGGTTCCAGTGGCATTAAGGAAGTCTATACAGTACATCTTTGTTGGAGACTGCAAAGAGAGAGATGCCCTCATTCAGAAAGAGAGAGAGAGACAGACTGTGAGAAGACAAGGAGAGAGAGAGAGAGAGAGAGAGAGAGAGAGAGAGAGAGAGAGAGAGAGAGAGAGAGAGAGAGAGAGAGAGAGAGAGAGAGAGAGAGACATGTGAGAAGACAAAGAGAGAGAGATACAGAGACTGTAAGAAGACAAAGAGAGGCGGCCGGGTAGCGCAGCGGACTAAGTGTCTGTCTACCACCGCAGATACACTGGTATTGAATCCGGCTGTCAGCGGTGGAAGCATGTGATAGACTTCAGCGCTCCCTAGACTGGCAAGTGGGGGGCAAATGCGCACAACGACCAGGAAGGGGAGGGGGGAATTGGCATACCGACAAAAACATGATGGGAGAAAAATACAGAAAAAAGGAGAAAAAGTAGATACAAAAAAAAGAAGACAAAGAGAGAGAGAGAGAGAGAGAGAGAGAGAGAGAGAGAGAGACAGAGTGTGCGAAGACAGAGAGAGAGACTGAGTGAAGACAAAGAGAGAGATAGAGAGAAACTGTGAGAAGACAAAGATACATAGACTGTGAGAAGACAAAGAGAGAGAGACAGAGACAGAGAATACAAAGAGAGAGAGATACTGTGAGAAGACTAAGAGAGAGAGACAGACTGCGAGAAGACAAAGAGAAAAAGACAGAGACTGTGAGAAGACAAAGAGAGAGAGAGAGACAGAGACTGTGAGAAGACAAAGATAGAGAGACAGAGACTGAGAAGACAAAGAGAGACCAGCAGTTGTGGTGTTGTGGTGTTGTGGTGTTGTGTTGTTGTGTTGTGGTGTTGTTGTGGTGTTGTTGTGGTGGTATTGGGGTGTTGTGGTGTTGGGGTGTTGTGGTGTGGTGGTGTGGTGGTGTTGTGGTGTTGTGTTGTTGTGTTGTGGTGTGGTGGTGTGGTGGTGTTGTGGTGTTGTGGTGTTGTGTTGTGGTGTTGTGGTGTTGTTGTGGTGGTATTGGGGTGTTGTGGTGTTGGGGTGTTGTGGTGTTGTAGTGGGTGCGGCTATACAATGCTGGTATTTCCATGCCGTCTCCCTAAAGTGGAGGTGTGTGTCTGAGGCTAGCCGGCTGCTCGCATAAACACTGTCTAAAAAATAAATGCAGGTCTAAATATAGCGAGGGCAGCACACAGTAGACTGGATGAGTCATCCATTGAAGACAGATAAATGTACTTCTATCATCGATTCCCCTTTAACATACTCTGTTGTGCCTTTTATATAAATGCCATGGTCCCTTATCTTAGAATGGAAAATAAATGATGCTTCACATACTTTATGAGCTGATTATGAGCCTGGCCTTTCCCTTATAGCAACGTTTCCACTAAACAACTTCAGTGGCCAACAGTCAGCAATGGTGTGGTGATGTGTCAGATGTATGTAGTATGTACATATATGTATGTATGTATGTGTAACGGTTGTGACAACGTCACCTCAAACTTCGATGCCCTGAGGGAGATTCGAACGCGGGTCTGCCACGCCGCGTGCAACAACACAGACCGCTATACCAAGAGGTGAATTCACTTCTTTGTGTCTTTTGAGGATGTGAGAGTGAGTTTAACCCATAGCAACCGCTACTCACCCCAGCCCTTCTTGACTGCGCTTCACGATACCATCCGTTACATATGTATGTATGTATGTATGTATGTATGTATGTATGTATGTATGTATGTATGTATGTATGTATGTATGTATGTATGTATGTATGTATGTATGTATGTATGTATGTATGTATGTATGTATGTATGTATGTATGTATGTATGTATGTGCGTGTATGTATGTATGTATGTATGTATGTATGTATGTATGTATGTATGTATGTATGTATGTATGTATGTATGTATGTATGTATGTATGTATGTATGTATGTATGTATGTATGTATGTATGTATGTATGTGTGTGTGTGTGTGTGTGTGTATGTATGTATGTATGTATGTATGTATGTATGTATGTATGTATGTATGTATGTTGTATGTATGTATGTATGTATGTATGTATGTATGTATGTATGTATGTGGGTGTGTGTGTGTGTGTGTGTATGTAGTATGTACATAATGTATGTATGTATGTGTAACGGTTGTGACAACGTCACCTCAAACTTCGATGCCCTGAGGGAGATTCGAACGCGGGTCTGCCACGCCGCGTGCAACAACAC
>NW_028169949.1:0-5000 GCF_963971535.1 Notolepis coatsorum
TAGAAAGAAGGAAGCATCAACAGTATGTATCCCAGTCTACACAGCCGGGGTAAAAAATGTTCACATTTTTACATCCCACCACCCTCCCATAGGAAGAGACGGGGATCCCCAGAGAGACTTCCCACGCGAGCTGTACAGATTGAAAAGAATATATTGCACCTTGAGCCATGTAAAAAACTGGTTTAGGGCCTCCGGGGAAGAGGCACCGAACCCATACACACTCAATAAACGAATTGAATCGAATATACATACAATAGAAAAGGACCCTTCTAGAGGGTCCACTCACTTTGACAATCTGAGGAGGAAGGCTCTGTACTCTGATGGAGGCTTCCTCACATGGAAGAAGGAGTCCGAACTCACAGAAGGCCTGAGTAGGCGCTTGTGAGGAGGAGCCCTGACCACCCCCCCCTGAAAACAGATCCATCACATGGACCTGAACAGCACACGGAAGTCCTACCAACAGAGCCGCGCACGGTGACGTACTCTATGGCGGGGGAATTCCTGCGGTGCACACACGCCAATATACCAGGCCGTGGGACCAGGAACTCCCTCCCCCCCCCCACCCCCCCCCCCCCCCCCCCGTAACGTGCCGAACCGCCACGTGACGGGAACCTTGAAGGACAGGGGGTGTACCCCTGACCGACAGAACAATGGGGAGAGGAAAGGTTACCAGTTCACCCCTTTACGACCCCACACCCATGATACGACGTAACGACAAAAAGAGAATATGACACAGTCATAGTCAGCTCTATGAAGCGTTTTCACAGCTCCACACAGCGCACGAGCTAACCTGCTATCTGATTTTTACTAAGAAAAACACAGAATAGAGAGGGCTCTAAGAACCCCGGTCCAACATACACATGTGCTTCTGTGGCCAGTACAACCCCAGTTGTAGGTCACATGACACACACAACCCATCATCACCTACAAAAAATGGCAAAAACACTCAACAGAGGAACGCCGTTTTTTTCACAATGAGAGAATACATCATTCTTGATTAGTATCGACCCACAGGCCTTGCTAAGCACACATGACAGCAACCAAACCAATTTCCCTTTAGGAAATAAGTTTCTCCAGCAGATTTAGCACAACCTCAGCAATCAAGCTGAGAGTTACATCGTATCCCTACCACACAAAAGACACAATTAATGCACAACATGTCTGATAGGAGGTGATAAAGTCCCCAGGGAACCGGGGGGGGAAACACAATCCTCCTATTTTACCCTCAATACGGCCAGTTAAAACAGGAAAACCTGTTAATGTGTGAACTCACTGTTCATTGTCATTACAGTCTGAGAAAGAACATTCTATTCTTTTACTCACTCGTCACCAAGCATAGCTTCATAGGTTAGTTGCCTTAGTAGTGAGTACACGGTACACATAAACACCATGATGTTTCTCACACAACAACCAGATCAATACATCACGACCTGCACGGAGAAGCTAACTGCCAGTGACAAAAACAGCTCACACACAACCCGCAACGTATCTCAAATGCATTGCAACAACACACGTTTTGGGAAAAAAACACCGTTATTCACAATACATTTAGCAAGGTAAAACCAGAAGACGTGTTATGAGGTCTGGCCAACCCCGTACCTGCCCGGAACGCAGATCAGCGAAGTGCAGTCACAAGCCACCGTAGAACACAGCCGTCCCGTGTTGTTCGATCCGGGCAGCGTCGCCGCTCCACCAGTCGCTACAGTCCTCTTTGTTGACGCAATCCCCGTCTAGGCTCAGGCAGGGTCGACGAACATCCCCTGTCAAGGATGACGTCGTGGTCAAGAGTGTAAAACATGTTAAAATCAAAGCACGTTCAACAGAATAGCATCAAGCTAACGGCTGCTCCAACCGTTCGGGTGCTATTGCTTCCGCTCGCGAGACGCCGATCTACGACGCACGCGATCAGGAGCGAGCTCCCGGCGGCGCGCGAGAAGCCAAGCTACCCCGCGCCAGGCCACCGACCGGCTAACCGTAAGCTATGAACATGTAAACAATGACATTAACACTCACCCAGACAGGCCGCCGTTCTGAACCCTCCTCACTTTTTAAGAGAAAAGAGAAAACAAGACGTCAACACCGCTTCACAACGGTGACATTAACACGTCCGGCGGAATCAGCACAGTACCAACTGGCCTGTATAGCTGACTTTGAACATGAATCTGCCGCTATCGCACATTACATGCACATATCCCCTCGTGAAGGAATACTCTCATTTGGATATGAAAGATGGGGTCTTAACACGGTGACAGAGAGAATCCACTCGTCCAGAACACACAGGGATCACCAGTGTCAATGGTCGCGGCCCACTAGTTAAAACTATAATGGTCGCCAGACCAAGGCCTTCTGTCGCCTAGACGGCTAAACAAAGGACCCTAGCCTGGGGCCGGTTTCCATAAACTTTGTCAAGTAGCCCCCATAGCACTAACAGACAAGTGGAGCCCGCCAGCAAACACTACTCACCCAACCTGGAACGCACCGCTCCTCACAACAGCGGCATGTCCGACAGTTCAGCTGTGGCCTGACAGGTTTCACCCCAACAAACACAGCAAGGAACTGCAGTTGAGAAGCATGCAGCGGCGTGCTCCCAATACGAAAACCGGTGGAGGGTTTGTAGAATGATCATCATCTTCTAGACACTCCAGTACGAAGACAATATCGCCGTATTTTCTCGAAAATAGTGAGAGAGAAAATAAAGATATGATGGTCAACGTATCCTTGTTTCCCAAGCTGTTCCTAATCCAATTTCTTCCATCATGGTGTCAAGTGTGGGGATCTACCGAGGCACCTCTTCCTTGTGGTGAAAGCGAGAAGGAGGAGAGCAGGTGACCACACACCTGCTTATGAAGGTAAGCTGATGAGGGGGTGTGGTCAGACTAATACTGGTATTAGAGGTACATTTGTGGTTTATTCAGTACGCGTGCACGTACGCGAGATAGTGCAGTAGCGATGCCAAGCTAAGCCACTAACGATACAGAACCTTTTGTAGTGTGGCAGTGAAAGGATTAACCCTTTGTCGTGTGGCAGTGAAAGGGTTAACCCGTTGGTAGTGTGGTAGTGAAAGGGTTAAAGTTCTGCAAGAGGAAAAACACATCAAGGACACAGATGAGAGCCAAGTGTCTCCTCTCTTCACCTCGTCTGTGTCCTGGATGTGTTTCTACCAGGTGAACAGAGGAGACATGAGAGCGTGTTGAGAATGTTTAATGATTTTGGGGGACCGATGCAGACCATTAATAATGCATTGGGAAATGTAAAAAAGAAAGAAAGAAAGAAAGAAAGAAAGAAAGAAAGAAAGAAAGAAAGAAAGAAAGAAGAAAGAAAGAAAGAAAGAAAGAAAGAAGAAAGAAAGAAGAAAGAAAGAAAGAAAGAAAGAAAGAAAGAAAGAAAGAAAGAAAGAAAGAGAGACACGCGGGTAAATCCAGTTATCTATGGCTTCTGTGGGAAATTACAATAATAATAGTGTTGGGGTTGTTAAACAAAGTAAGATATTACATTAGTTGATATTAGTTGTTACGAGTGTCCCCTCTCTTCACCTGGTCGAAACACCATCAAGGACACAGATGAGTGCCAAGTGTCTCCTCTCTTTGAGGTGTAATGCAAATATAACACGTAATGTAATAAATTACTTTGTTCGATTGACAACCCCAACACTATTATTATTGTAATTTCCCACAGAAGCCATAGATAACTAGATTTACCCATGTGTCTCTCTTTTTTCTTTTTTTACATTTCCCAATGCATTATTAATGGTGCGCATCGGCCCCCCCAAAATCTTTAAACATTCTCAACACATGGAAGTAGAAGCTCGACACTTCCTTCTGTTCTCTCACGTCCTCGCTCCTACATACAACACACACTCTCACATACTGTGGGCTACAGCTCTTAACATTCTCCTGGTAGTCGGCTGAATCCAAAATGCTATACGCCAGTGTTCCCCCTCCCGTGCCTTTTTCCATGGTTGCATGAAAAGCCTTGAAGAAAAGCACTCAGACTGACATTAAAACTCAGTCTGAAAATCAATACCAATGAAATTCATACAGCTACTGTAATATATATATATATATATATATTTATATATATGCTAGAGCGATTATCTTAAGCACTCCACAGCGGGGTGGGACATCAAAGTCACAAATGCTGTATGCTCCAGTTATCATATTGCCAGCAGTGAGCCATCATGGCTGCAAATGCGTCCCTATAAGAGAGGCGAGTAGGAGACACCACTCAACCTGATGGATCCTCCATGTCGCCGACGCACCTCCGGATGCAAACGCTGCGAGCCGCTATCTCCTAATATCATTTTGATGAACATCTCCGCGTGCGCGCCGGGCCTCTGGTTATTCGTCGTTATTTACCTTGGTGCGGGTAAACTCATAAACAGGCCTGTTTGCACAGAGACAATGGGAGGGGGGAGGGGTGGGGGGGTATTCACAACACCATCACTGCACACACACACAAGTAATGGCGAAATGCAATAAAAGAGATTCTTTAAAAATGCATGCGAGCGGGGGCTGACATTAGGTTTGCTTTACGGGGGGCGGTGGTGCGTGGAGGGGGCTGAGGGGGGCTGGGGGGGGGGGGGGGGGCTGAGGGGGCTGTGCAGACTACGCTCTAGCCTGGAGAAGGATAGGAAGCTTTATTATAAATTATTCTGGTTGTTAAGCACCATCAGCAGCTCAATGTCAGGGGTTGATGCCCCTGTGAGCTTGTGGGGCGTATGTGTGAGTGAGTGCGAGTGTGTGTGTGTGCATTTATGTTCATGCATCCTTACCTTCCTGCATTTATGCTATGTCTGTGCACACATACCGTAACAGTATATTCATTGATGTGATGTGTGTGTGTGTGCGTGCGATCATGTGTTCACATACGCGTATAAACGTGTATGTGTGTGTGTGTGTGTGTGTGAGAGAGAGAGAGAGAGAGAGAGAGAGAGAGAGAGAGAGAGAGAGAGAGAGAGAGAGAGAGAGAGAGAGAGTGTGATGGTAGAGGCGTAGGAGGGT
>NW_028169949.1:10000-11634 GCF_963971535.1 Notolepis coatsorum
AGAGAGAGAGAGAGAGAGAGTAGCCAGGCAGTGACAGCGTGTGGCACTTTGTGTCTCTATCACTCTCTCTCTGTGTCTCTATCACTCTCTCTTGCATTCCCTCTCTGTGTCTCTATCACTCTCTCTCTGTCTTTATCACTCTCTCTCTGTCTTTATCACTCTCTCTCTGTCTCTATCACTCTCTCTCTGTGTCTCTATCACTCAATTCAATTCAATTCAATTCAATTCAATTCAATTCAATTCAATTCAATTCAAGTGGCTTTATTGGCATGACGCAGCTTGTACATGTTGCCAAAGCAAATGGTTGATAACATAAGCATGGATTACAAAACACATATTAATGTCATAGTATATACAAACATTTTCATCATAAAATAGAACATAAAATATTACGGCATAAACATGTCAGGTGACTGTCACTCACTGTCACTCACTGTCCCTCAGTCTATGGCAGGCAGCAACATAGGCTGCTGCTAACTCACAGCTTGTTGAGTCCTCCCCTAGTAGGACTGGTAGTTTTCCTGTATCTGGTAGTGCAAGAAAACCTTTTGTTATTAGTTCAAATTTTTTAAAATGCGTTTCTCTAATATCTTTATATTTTTCACATTTGGTGAGGAAGTGCAACTCAGTTTCAGGCTCACTGAGGATGCAATGACAGCATAGCCTTTGCTCTGCAGGGAGCCAGGTTTTCCTGTGCCTTCCCTTTTCAACAGCGAGGCTGTGTTCACTCAGTCTGTATTTTGTCAAGGTTCTTTTTAGTTGTTGATCAGTCACCATGCTCAAGTAATCTGCTATAGTGTACTGTCGATTTAGAGCCAGATAGCACTGCATTTTGCTCTGTGCTTTTGTTTGTGTTTTCTAATAGGTGATGTAGTTTTGTTTTAGTTTTGCTGTGTAGTAATTTGATTTATTCTGATTGGTGATGTGTTCTGTTCCTGAGGTGTGTTAAGAGAGCAAGTTTGTGGACTCAGCCTCAGGACCAGCTGGGTAAGGGGGTTCCTGATGCTCCTCAGCTCTTGGCACTGCAGGGCTTGATAATGGTACGAGAGGGGGTCACTTCGTTTTAGGTGTGTCCAAAAGTTAATTGCTCTTTTTTGTATTTTTAGTATTAGTGGGTAACAGCCTAATTCTGCCCTGCATGCATTGTTTGTAGTTTTCCTCTGGACATGTAGGAGAATTTTACAGAACTCTGCATGCAGGGTCTCAATGGGGTGTTTGTCCCATTGGGTAAAGTCTTGTTTTGTAAGTGGACCCCACACCTCACTGCCATATAGTGCAATTGGTTCAATAACACATTCAATAAATTTTAACCAGATTCAAATTGGTATTTCTGTTTGGCTATTTCTTTTTATGGCATAGAAAGCCCGGCGTGCTTTCCCTCTCAGCTCATTGACTGCTTCTTTAAAATGTCAGTTGAACTTAGTTTTAGGCCTATGTGTAATGTGTGCAGTACTCTACATGTTTTGTACCAATTGAGAACTTTGGTAGGACGTCCTGAGATCTGGATCTTTTTTGGAATACCATTATTTTGGTCTTTTTGGGGTTTACTGCCAGGGCCCAGGTCTGACAGTAATGCTCTAGCAGGTCCAGGCTCTGCTGTAGGCCGTCTGCTGTGGGGGACAACACAACCAGGT
>NW_028169948.1:0-11974 GCF_963971535.1 Notolepis coatsorum
GAAGTGTTCTCCGTAAGGTCAAGCGTGAAGAATCTTCCGGAGAGCCAAGGCTTTATGATCTCAGGCATCTCCTCTGTCTATATGCACCGCTGTTAGCATGCTAATGGCAGTTGGCCGCCATATTAAACATCTTCTCGCCAACATACACTCTTACAAAAGGGTATATGAGGAGATATTTTGTTTCTGAGGCCCTAGTAAACATAGTTATGTGTTTGAAAGTATTACCGTTTATTTCTCAAGGCTAGTCACACTGACTGAGCTCCATTATGTAGTATAACCACATCCTGTGATCAACAGTCGTGTCTCGCTTCGACTACTGCAATGCACTGCTAGCTGGTTTACCGGCTGCCGCCATCGAGCCTCTTCAACTCATACAGAGCGCAGCAGCCCGTCTGATCTCCATCTGACCAAAGTCAGCCCACGTGACCCCACTTCTTGGAGAGCTGTACTGGCTTCCACAAATCCGCTTCAAGGTTCTTGACCTAGCTACCTCTGGTCAATGGTCTCTAACTACACACCCTTAAGACTCCTACGGTCTGCATCTTTTGGCCGCCTCAGACCCACTCCTTTCCGAGCTCCTGGGTGGTGACACGTTGACTAAAATCACACCTCTTCAAACAATATCTGAAATGTACAAAATTATTAAATAATATAATAATATAAAAATAAATCTTACTGTCTTTTTACTATTGTATACCTTACCACTATACTATACTACCTTTCATGCTAGTATGTTCAATACGACTATTCACACAGAGTGTAACTCTCAAGTTCAACACTATTTGATGAACAATGCCACTGACCAGAGTTGTACCCTTCCTGCTTACTTGTTGTACAGAACTTGTAAGTCGCTTTAGATAAATTACTAAATGTAAATGTAATAACCACCAAAACCTGCACAGACTACAACATATGACGTATATCATGCCAGTTTAGGATACCTTGTGAGTTTAGGATACCTTGTGTATAGGGATGTTCGATATTGGCTTTTTTACCGATATACCATATACCGATATTGTCCAACTCTTAACTTCCGATACCGATATCAACCGAAACGATATATGCAGGTTTGCCCCCCCCCCCCCCCCCCCAAACGGAATAATTTCAGGTAATTAACATTACATATCTCTTGTCATGGAATTAACACAACATTATGCATTTGCTCTTGCCTGCTTGCCTGGTAAATAAAGGTTAAATAAATGTAAAAAAATATATAAATATATATATATATTTTTTTTGGAAAAAAATACAGATAATTTTCGATATTACATTCGAATGCCAATATCGGCCGATAATATCGGACATCCCTACTTGTGTACGTACACTGCACCTTGTGTATACTGTTTACTCTTACTCATAGTATACATTCAGATTAAACTTCTTTACTGCCAATATTTATTGTAACGTATAATATAACCGACCAACAGACCTCATCTGCATCTTTGTTTACACTGTTTATTTGTCTCGTATTTTTATATTCAGAGTTAATTATATTGTTTACACTGTTTATTTCTTCTCATATTTTTATAAGATCTAATTCTATTGCCTATATGTTCTGTATGTCTTTGTACTATTACTCTGCCCATACATGTACCTCCCCTCCCCCATGCTGAATTTCCCCAAGGGGATCAATAAAGGAACATTGTTAGTTTGTTTGGTTTGGTTTCTCTTTCTTCTCTTTGTCCATTCCGTGAAAAGTGCAAATCTTTCGAGGCAAACCGCTTTGTTTATTCCTGTAGCGCAGCAAGGCAGCCTTTTTTATGACCGTGAGAGGAGAAGGGGACAAATGGCTGTTTAGCAGGCAAATCGTTTTCCCAAATCACACATCACCCTACTGGCCCACATCGGATAGAATATTCAGAGGACACTCCTCATCAGGCACGTGCAGAGGCGTCTATACTTTCCGTAGCCGCATTTATGCAGGACGCTCTCTGATTGGCCACTGACTGACGCTCTCTGATTGGCCACTGACATGTTTGCCCAATCGCGTGACGAGCTGTGTCTTTGCCCATTTCCGCGTCAAACAGCCTGCAAACTACCTGGCGTTCTATCGCCATGCTCTAAGACAAACTCTAACCTTAACCAACTTCGAAAGAGTGCCTAAGCTTAACCGTCGAAAGAACTTGCGTCACGCTCTAAGACAAACTCTAACCTTAACCAACTTCGAAAGAGTGCCTAAGCCTAACCAGTGTAGAAACTGCCATCGGCCAATCAGAGAGCGTCCTGCAGAAATGCGGCTATGGATAGTATAGACGCCGTGCAGAGGGGGGGGGGGGCTTTGGGTGCCCAAGCACTTGCCCATGTGCAACCTTGATGACTAAAGTGCCCTTTTAAAATAAATATTATTATTATAATCTTTTTGTAAAGAGCAATGCCCATGGTCCTCATCAAGAATACTTGTAATAATATTATAAATAAAAATTAATATTTGAATGCCTGTCTGTCCATGAGGTGTATGGTTTTTGTTGTTATGTCGCGTGACGCGTCCCGCCCTCCCTCTTGGAACGACGGGCCCATTAGCCAATAGAAATCTATAATACATTTTGATAAATCCCAAACTATTCTAAGGCGTAATCATAATATAGGATGATGCAGTTGATGTTGTAAGATTCCGTGTTACATTCTCTGAATATCGGTTGCTAATGCTATTGTTTGGCTAGTTACGTTACGCTGTAGTTTTATTTGAGCACCTGCCCCACTAAAGGTCTCTGCACAGCCCTTCTCCTCATGGACCCGGCGGGCAGCGTAGTTATTCCACCGGCGCACCTCTTGCATGGAGCTCAGAGCGCTCAGGCTGATTGGTATTGCGCCGCTGTCTTCTCCCTGTGTCTGGCAGACCGGCCGTGGATCTGCTTGATTTCTTTAAGACAAGAGTTCAATCATCCTCATATAGTGTCACAACCGATCCCGTCACACGGGGGGCTGTTCAAGGCCTCGCCGTGTGATTATCCCTCTGCAATACAGATGAAGCCTCTCTCGCTTCTCTCTCTCTTTTTTTCTCTCTCTCTTTTTTTCTCTCTCTCTTTTTCTCTCTCTCTTTTTCTCTCTCTCTCTCTCTCTCTCTCTCTCTCTCTCTCTCTCTCTCTTCTCTCTCTCTCTCTCTCTCTCTCTCTCTCTCTCTCTCTCTCTCTCTCTCTCTCTCTCTCTCTCTCTCTCTCTCTCGCTTTCTCTCTCTCTTTCTCTGTCCTCTCTCTTTCCTCTCTCTGTCTGTCTCTCTGTCTGTCTCTCTCTCTCCTCTCTCTGTCTCTCTCTCTCTCTCTCTCTCTCTCTCTCTCTCTCTCTCTCTCTCTCTCTCTCTCTCTTACACACACAGGCATATACACGCACAACAGACAGACACATGCACGCACACACACACACACACAGACATGCACGCACACTAGGGGTGTAAAGGTACACGTATCCGTACCGAACCAAACAAGTTTCAGTGTGTACCGTACCGAACGGCTGTGTAGTGTACCGAACGAATACAACGGTATGGTAACCACTAACGATTGCCCACCGGGGGCTGTTTTTTTCACAATCTAATATAATTATTATTATAAAAAAATGTGTTACTGCACACTACATCACCCCTGAGTGGAACATGGAAAGCCAAACTTTCCCCCACTGTACCGAACACCGTACCGAACCTTGTCGTCAAAACCGAGGTACGTACCGTACCGTGGTTATTGTGTACCGTTACACCACTAACGCACACACAGACATAAATGAAGCATTCTGTAAAAAGTTTTCTTTCTCAAACACCAAAATATCTCTCCAACACGCACACACACACACAGACAAACTTAAGGCTTTTACACACCAAGCCAACTGTTGTCCCCCTGTCTCCCACGTTTTTTCCCCTTCAATTTCTCCAATCCCACCACTTCTTTTCACCTGCCCACTTGGTGCTATTCTTGATTGATTGATTGATTGATTGAAAACTTTATTAACAGATTGCAGAATGGGTACAATACAGTACAGCTCAATACACACAATTGTTGAGGGGATGCAGACCAGAGAAAGACTTTTGTCTTGTTTCCATCAGGGTCCCCCATTTTCAATTCATATAGACATTTATGACATACACAACATACATGACATTTATGGCATAGGGACATATAGGTATTTAGTACTGATACATTTGTGACATAAACGGTATTCAAATATACAGTACTGTTACCCCTAGCTTTGGGTAGGGCGTTCCACATTGTTGTTGAACGGACAGGCAGACAGACAGACAGACAGACAGACAGACAGACAGACAGACAGACAGACAGACAGACAGACAGACAGACAGACAGAGAGAGACAGAATGCCTCATATCCCTCCTGTTCCTCTGACTCCTCTCCCCGGAGACACAGAGATCCATCCCATCCAATGTCACGCAAATATCCCCCCATGTCCAGCACTCTTCTGATTGCTGTTGGTATAACCTGGTTATTGACCCATGCTCAGTTTGTGTGTGTGTGTGTGTGTGTGTGTGTGTGTGTGTGTGTGTGTGTGTGTGTGTGTGTGTGTGTGTGTGTGTGTGTGTGTGTGTGTGTGTGTGTGTGTGTGTGTGTGTGTGTGTGTGTGTGTGTGTGTGTGTGTGTGTGTGTGTGTGTGTGTGTGTGTGTGTGTAGTGTGTATGTGTGTTTTGAATGTGTGTGTGTGTGTAGTGTGTGTGTTTTGAACGTCTGTAGTGTGTGTGTGTGTGTGTGTGTGTGTGTGTTTTGAATGTGTGTGTGTGTGTGTGTTTTGAATGTGTGTCTGTGTGTAGTGTGTGTGTGTTGTCTGTACTTGTGAAACTGTGTGTCTGCAAGGGTTTGTGTGTGTGTGTGTGTGTGTGTGTGTGTGTGTGTGTGTGTGTGTGTGTGTGTGTGTGTGTGTGTGTGTGTGTGTGTGTGTGTGTGTGTGTGTGTGTGTGTGTGCGTGCGTGCGTGTGTGTGTGTGTGTGTGAGAGTGTGTGTGTGTGTGTGTGTGTTTTGAATCTGTGTGTGTAGTGTGCAGTGTTGGGACTAACGCGTTACAAAGTAACGCGTTACAGTAACAAAGTAACTTTTTGCCGTTCTAGTACTCTAACGCATTACTTTTTAAATTCAGTAACGCTGTTACCGTTACTAAATGGTTTGTTAGTTGGTTACTGCGTTCTTTTTATGTAGATTCATAGCGAGCGTCCTCCTAACTCCGTTTGATTTCGCCTGAGTTTGTTTTGTTTACAATAGAGAGCGTCTATTTCTTTCCGTAGCCGCATTTCTGGTTTTCGCATTTCTGATTGGCCACTGACTGACGTTCTCTGACGTTCTCTGACCAGAGAGCGTCAGTCAGTGGCCACTGGCCAATCAGAAATGCGAAAACCAGAAATGCGGCTACGGAAAGAAATAGACGCTCTCTATTGTAAACAAAACAAACTCAGGCGGACGCTCGCTATGAATCTACATAAAAAGAACGCAGTAACCAACTAACAAACCATTTAGCAACTACTTGGAGAGATAATTAATATACAACATGGAAACGAGATAAAGAACATGTTTGAGGCGCTGCTGGAGTCAACTGGACTAACGTTACTACATCTCGACCACCGCAGACTTGGGTGAGTGCAATGTGTTCACTGAAACTCAAGTTGATCAACGGATTTTGACTGTATGAAATCTGCCAGGGAATCTCATAATACTAATCAAACAATATAAATATAGTCCTTTCATGCACAATTGATATCCTAACTATTCTAACGTTGCAATGCTTTGATTGATATCTTAAACAACGTTGCAACTTGCAAGATGGTGAATGAATGAATGAATGAATGAATGGGTACAATACAGTACGGCTCAATACATACAATTGTTAAGGGGATGCAGACCTGAGAAAGACGTTTGTCTTGTTTCCATCAGGGTCCCCCATTTTCAATTCATATTGACATTTATGACATACACAACATACATGACATTTATGGCATAGGGACATATAGGTATTTAGTACTGATACATTTGTGACATAAACGGTATTCAAATATACAGTACTGTTACCCCTAGCTTTGGGTAGGGCGTTCCACATTGTTGTGGCATAATTGCGAAACGTGTTTAGTCCCTTGTTTGAGCTGAATCTGGGTTTTACATGATTTGTTGAGCTTCCTCTGGTGTAGTGGTTGTGGTATTCACTGACCTTTGGGAAGTATTTTGACATGTACATGGGTACCCCGGTCGTATAGTGTATCTTGTAGACCAGGCCCATTGCAAGTTGCTGTACTCTGTCGTCTACTCTAAGCCATCCTAGGTTGTCAAAGTGGGCAGGGGTGAGGTGGGTTCTGGGGTTCAGGTCAAGTAGTAGTCTGACCAGTTTGTTTTGTGATGTTTGTAATTTTGTTTTAAGCGCCTTTGAGGTGCTTTGGTACCATGAGGTGCACGCATAGTCGTAGTACCCTTGAATTATAATGGTTATAATGAAACGCTCCGGCGACATCAAGGCTGTTCCTTCAACCGGCACACTTCTTATTATATCGACTCGGGACAACATTTGTTTGTGTCAGATTTGTGTTTGTATCTAGACCACATTGCTTAGCAGAGTTCGGTGATGTGAATGGAAACTGTCAAGTTGATCAACCAATTTTGAGTATCTGGGGCATGGGACTCGGGAGCAATCTTTTTTTTCTTTTTTTTTCTTTAAATAACTAAATAGTTACTTTTCACAGTAACTCATTACATTTGGGTGTAAGTAACTAGTACAGTAACGAAGTTACTTTGAAATGAAGTAACTAGTAAAGTAACTGAGTTACTATTTTTCAGTAACTAGCACAACACTGGTAGTGTGTGTGTGTGTTTTGAATCTGTGTCTGTAGTGTGTGTGTGTGTGTGTGTTTTGAATGTGTGTGTGTGTGTGTGTTGTTTGTACTTGTGAAACTGTGTGTCTGCAAGGGTTTGTGTGTGTGTGTGTGTGTGTGTGTGTGTGTGTGTGTGTGTGTGTGTGTGTGTGTGTGAGTGTGTGTGTGTGTGTGTGTGTGTGTGTGTGTGTGTGTGTGTGTGTGTGTGTGTGTGTGTGTGTGCATGCGTGTGTTCTCTCTCTCGTACCTCTATCCTTGAGAGGACCTCGTGTCCCCACTAAGACAGGAAGACGAGCTAAATCCGTTAAAGTTGGGACGTTTTGGCCGGCCCTCACTTTTAAATTACGAACCTTTATTTAAACTCGAAAGGCAACTGAGATTTCCCTCATTCACAGTCACGTCGAGTGTGTACATATAGAGATAAGCAACAGGAGGGCGGCCGGTTAGCGCAGCGACTAAGCGTCTGTCTACCACCGCAGAGACAGTGGGATCGAATCCAACTGCCAGCGGTACCTCCGGCTTGTCGGTACTAACACAATTGGCAGTGTCAGCGGGTGGAAAGCCGGTGGGGTGGGTCCTGGTCGTTGTAAACAGCGACTCCTACAGTTCGGTCGGGGCGCCTGCACGCGTGTATCGCTTCCGCAACGGAATTCGGTTTCCTGGTTCCTCTGATTGGCTGCGACCCCCACGTGACCCGCCCCCCTATCCACCGCTCTGCCGCTGCCGCGCGCGGCAGAGAGCGGCCGCGGACTCGCTCGCTTCCTCAATTTATACGCATGGAAGTATTGACTGAATGAATGAAAACTTTATTTAACAGATTGCAGAATGGGTACAGTACGGCTCAATACACACAATTGTTAAGGGGATGCAGACAATGTTCCCTCTAATTTCTTTTCGGTCTGAGCAAACACTCAAACCTCCTGAGCAGACATCAGCAACTACTGAGCAACATACGTCACCTTCCGATTAACCGGTTGGTTGATAAGCGGCGGTTGGTAAAAAATAATTTACCTTAATATCCAACATAAAAATCTACACATTTAGCTGATACACAGAAATACACAAAATATTTATTTGACCATTGACGATACAGAGCAACGTCCTCCCTCCCTCTTCTCTCTCTCCCTCTAAACCGCTCACCTTCCCCTCTGCTTCATTCCTCCTTTCTGTTATTCATCATTAAAAAAAAGTCACTTGTTTCCAGACTCCTCTGGTCTGGTCTTAGCTCTTACTTAGTCCTTTCTGTTAGTCTGTGTGCACACTGCACATAAGAACACCTGCACATCAGAACACCTGCACATCAGAACACTGCACATCATTCAGAACACTGCACATCAGAACACTGCACATCAGAACACCTGCCCATCAGAACACTGCACATCAGAACACTGCACATCAGAACACTGCACATCAGAACACTGCACATCAGAACACCTGCACATCAGAACACTGCACATCAGAACACTGCACATCAGAACACTGCACATCAGAACACTGCACATCAGAACACTGCACATCAGAACACTGCACATCAGAACACTGCACATCAGAACAATGCACATCAGAACACTGCACATCAGAACACTGCACATCAGAACACTGCACATCAGAACACTGCACATCAGAACACTGCACATCAGAACACCTGCACATCAGAACACTGCACATCAGAACACTGCACATCAGAAAAGAGTCACTTGTTTACTCGTCTGTTCCTCAAAAAATAATAAATAAAATAATCCAAAGGCACCTCTTCTCCTCTGGTCTGGTCTTAGCCACTTAGTCCTTTCTGTTAGTCTGTGTGCACACTGCACATCAGAACACTGCACATCAGAAAAGAGTCACTTGTTTACTCCTCTTTCCTAGCATTACTGAGGCACCTCATGGTACCAAAGCACCTCAAAGGCACTAAAAAACAAATTACAAACATCTCAAAACAAGCTAGTCAGACTACTGCTTGACCTGACTCCTAGAACCCGCCTCACCCCTGCCCACTTTGACAACTTAGGATGGCTTAGAGTAGACGATCAATTGCAATCAATTGTCAATCAATTGCATTGATTGACTTCACAAACAGGTCCAAACAGGACAAGGTACAGGACAAACAGGTCCACCGACGACGCGGTCTCCCAGGTACTGCACAGCACCCTCTCGCACCTTGACCGTCAGAAGGGGGGCTATGTGAGACTGTTGTTCATTGACTACAGCTCAGCGTTCAACACCATAGTCCCCACCAGACTGGTGGACAAGCTGATCGAGCTAGGTCTGAGCTCCGCCCTGAGCGCCTGGGTACTGGACTTTCTGAGCGAAAGACCCCAGGCGGTCAGGGTGGGGGGTCAGACCTCCAACACCATCACCCTGAGCATCGGGTCCCCCCAGGGCTGTGTTCTGAGCCCCCTGCTGTACTCACTCTACACACACGACTGTGTGGCCAAGTTCAGCTCCAACTCTATAGTGAAGTTCGCAGATGACACGGTGGTGGTGGAGCTGATCTCGGACAACGACGAGAAGGCCTACCGGGAGGAGGTTGAGGTACTGGAACGCTGGTGCCGGGACAACAGCCTGCTCCTGAACATTGGTAAAACCAAGGAGCTGATCGTGGATTATAGGAGAGGACAGCAGGAGACGCACACACCACTGATGATTAACGGGGCTACCGTGGACAGGGTGAGCAGCTTCAAGTACCTGGGGGTCCACATCTCAGAGGACCTGACATGGTCAACACACATAGACACAGTAGTAAAGAAGGCGAAACAGCGTCTCTACCACCTGAGACAGTTAAGGAAGTTCAGAGTATCGGGAAAGATACTCCAGTCCTTCTACTCAGGAGCTGTAGAGAGCATCCTGACCGGAAACACCACTGCCTGGTATGGAAACAGCACGGCACAGGACAAGAAGGCCCTACAGAGAGTGGTGTGCTCAGCCGAGCGTACCACGGGTATTGCACTACCCCCCCTGCAGGTTCTATACAACAAGAGGTGCAAATCCAGAGCCTGCAGGATAATGAAAGACCCTCACCACCCCAATAACAGCCTGTTTCAGCTGCTGAGGTCAGGCAGACGCCTGCGAACCCCAGCTACTAGGACAGAGCGGCTTAGGCTCAGCTTCTTCCCCCAGGCCATCAGAGCCATGAACAATGAACATTGAGTGCTCAGAACATTGAACTGTCCGCACACAAGCACACATGAACACACACACGACACGCACACTGTGCACGCTCACACACGAGCAGCCACTTAACACTTTAACATGAGCGGGCACACACTCAAGTCGCACACACGCACACTTATGGCCAAAGGAAAGGACACTTTAAATTAGAATAACAGGAACAGTGTATTGCACTACCAAAGCTAACTAGCATGTCCCATATGCTCTGTAAATAACTATGTACAGATACCGAGATGTCACTCCATGTTACCTGCTACCTGTTACTGCACAATGTTGTTTCCTCTTTTGATTCTATTATATGTACCACTGTATTGCACATCGTTGCGGGCAAGACCACCCGCATTTCATTGTATACCTGTATGCCGTGACAATTAAAACTCTTGACTTGACTTGACTTGAACTCAAAGGCATAGTTCTTGCTCCGCCAGTGTTCTGGGATACTCACATATTTTGCCACATGATCATGGATCTGTTGAACAGACAGCATCGATGCGTTCATTTGTATGCCGAGTAGTACATTGTCAATGAGCACTTTCACTTGCTGGCTGTCAGATCTGTTCTTTTGCAACTGCTTATTCCTGTCGTCGCGTCTCGCCCGTCCGCGTGTATATTTTCCCTAACGCTTTCACGTCGGCTGCTGCAGATTCAGGAAGGGCCAAACGTTTAGGCAAATTACAGAAGCCGATACTAAAACGTCTCTCTGTGGTGCCACGCAATAGGTTGGATCGTATCCAAGAGCTAGCCAACCCAGAACATGTAAATTACGTGCATCCAAACAAACGTTTTTTTTTTTTTTTTTTTTTTTTACACAAACGTTTCTGTGCGCAACCGATTTCAGATGTGCGCGGGAGCATTTGGCCATGTGCGCGCACGCGCACGGGCGCACCTTAGGGGGAACATTGGATGCAGACCTGAGAAAGACGTTTGTCTTGTTTACATCAGGGTCCCCCATTTTTTATTCATATAGAACGACTACGCCGTAACAAATAATTAAAAAAATATACCGTTAACTGGAATATGTTGTGCCTTTACACATATGTTGGATTATGTAATTGGTTTGTCATGACAAACAAATAAAAAAATCGCGATTTACCCGCTGGCTACGCCAACACACAGTGACTGCATGTAGTCACTGTGTGTTGATGTTGTAGCCACCTCCTCCGCGGCAGGAATACTAAGCTCCCCCTTAAGCTCCAGGGCCCTCATGCATCAACGTGTTCTACGCACAGATCTGTGCTTACCCTGTGCGTACGATCATTTCTAAGCAAAGAGTGGGATTCATCAATCTCAACTTGAACTTGACTTCGTGCGTACATCTACGCACAGGTCAGACCTGGCGTACCTAGCTCCCAGTGGTAGAATATCGTTACTACGCATAAGCACTCCTCAGTCCTGCATTAGTTCCAAGGCGGAAATAAGCTTCCGTGCATCAGTGTTCAACTTCTGTATGACCCGTAATTCATTATAGTTCATTGCAAAATAGCGACAGTAGTGTAATTATAACGGGCTCACACGCGAACAAGAGGTTGGCCTGCTTGTTTGGCACGGGGGGGCAGACGCAAAACACCAACCTCCAAACGCGATTAGATATTGTTTCAAATAAAAAGCTAATTATTTTGTGTGTCATGTTTCCAAATAAGATTGGTCACGAAATGCTTTCTACTTCAATTTGTTGGTTAGAATAGATGACCTCCGTTGAAACTTCACTGAGACTAACAGTCTATTTGTGAGCTCCCGCACAGATGTGATGATAATAATAATAATAATAATAATAATAATAATAATAATAATAATAATAATAATAATAATAATAATAATAATAATAATAATAATAATAATAATAATAATAATAATAATAATAATAATAATAATAATAATAATAATAATAATAATAATAATAGCTTCATTTTATATAGCGCCTTTCAAGAGACCCAAGGTCGCCTTTTATAGATAGGGGGGGGGGGAATAACAAAGTAACAAACATAGTGGACAGACACACAACATATATATATGATGATGGAATTC
>NW_028169947.1:0-1000 GCF_963971535.1 Notolepis coatsorum
GGGGGGGGGGGGGGGTTATGATAAGAAATCCCGGTTGTTAAAAGGATCATCTCTCACACACACACACACACACACACACACACACACGCACACGCACACCACACCACATCTGTGGATGGAGAAAGATGCTGCTATATTGAAGAGATAAAGCCCAGTCTCAAATACTTTGCGTGGGATATTGAAGTCCAACGTGTCCATAACTGGTAGTCATTTTTCACAATGCACTCCACTACATCCCTCCTACAGTATCTTTACATGGTGTACAGAAAGGGCTAGTAGGATCTCCATAACCTAACAGACTGTGCACCCATCATAATTGCGGTGGCCTAATGGTTAGAGAAGCGGGTTTGTGACCGGAAGGTCGCTGGTTCGATCCGCCGGACCGGCAGGAAAAATCTGGGCTAGGGAAGTGAATTAATAACTCTCTCCCATACCATTAACACCAACCGCTGAAGTGTCCTTGAGCAAGGCACTTAACCCCCAACTGCTCCAGTGGAGTTGCTCAGTGGCCAACGGTGTCAGACTGGTGGTTGTACTGGGCAGCTCCCAGGTGTGAATGGAACTGTGTGAATGTGAAGCAGGGCGTAGCTGAAAAAGAGCCTCCGTGCTCAGCGAACCTACCCTGGGTAAATAAAGGTTAATAAAATAAATTAAAAAAAACCTAACAGACTCATAATCAACAAGGCAAACCTCTGTCAACAGGCGGCCCATTTTAGCTGTTCTGCCTCCCACTATTCAGGCGCGTGGCTGCAATGCAACGCTGGTTCTTAATGGTCTCAATTGACCTATCTCAAGCCCTTCAAGCCCGCCCTGTCCTCCTGATCCTCCAATCACAACTGATGCTTCCCTCGGACAACGTTGTAATTGGAGGATCAAGAGAAAAGGGGCCAGAGTTTGAGATAGGTCAATTGTCGGAATCACATCGTCAAGGATGCTAAGGTTCTTTTTTTTTATACTTTTATTTGCGCTCTCAGCCAAATCCGTTTCGCAGGCTTGCATG
>NW_028169946.1:0-11000 GCF_963971535.1 Notolepis coatsorum
GAAAACAGGAGGACTGTCAAATGTTTCCCATCCAAAATAGACGACATAAGGTATAATATTTCTTTAGGCTCAGTTCAAATAGCATGCTTATAGCTGCTGAGGCGATTAACGAGGCGCTTTGCTATAACACGATAGTAACACACGCGCTATAACCCCCCCCCCCCTCTCTCTCTCTCTCTCTCTCTCTCTCTCTCTCTCTCTCTCTCTCTCTCTCACTCTCTCACTCTCTCACTCTCTCTCTCTCTCTCTCTCTCTCTCTCTCTCTCTCTCTCTCTCTCTCTCTGAACGTCATCATCATATCATGGTGGAAACTCACAAAAACTGAATTAAAAACAAAATCATGAATCGATGGAGGAGTATAGAAAATCTAAAGGATAATAACTTGGATCTGCTTTCAAAACGCCAAGAGACGCTGGTATAGAATAGAATATCTATATCCTATCATATTCAATAACTATCATAACATTTGGAATTGTTATTTTGTCTTTTGATATTTTTGAATTTTGAACATTAGGTGCAATAGCAACCTTTTCTTGGTTATAAAGGGTGTATATTGTAAGCCTAATACCAAACACAATTGTATGCCATGCAACTTTCCTTTAATTCACACAACTCGAAAACATTATCACCCTCTCTGCTCTTTCCAAATCAGATTTACATGAGTTTTAGTCGCAAAATACCAAATCCTTGCAATCAGACATTTCGAAACGAGATAATCACATAAGTAGGAAACTTCACGGCAGCGGACATTCCAACTGATCCACACAGCCTCATGTTGACAATGACACGTGACGCAGAATAATGCCAGTAGTAATATAGCCCCGGGAGTACAATTGTTTACTGTATGGCAAAGAGAAAAAAAGAAAGAAAGAAAGAAAGAACACGTGGAATTGTGCTTTTAAACGTTCTGAATTCCCAGGCTTTTCACAAAGGTTAAATAGGGCCTTATGTAACGACAGGCCCCAAAGCGCTTTGCTGGCATAGTAATCCCGTCGCAGCTGGCCCCATGTCCAAGACTAATCATCTTTGCTTTGTAGGCCTGCATGCTCCTCGCTTATAGTTATTATAGCCCTTTCACTGCGTAATCTTTCCACTGCGAACATCTTGTTATTGGCCCGTGCGTGCGCATGCAACTCTTGACCAGGCCTGCATTTACAGACATTGTGGCTTTAGAATACAGAATTTAGATCAAAACGTGGTGGTGGTGAATGATGATGATGATGATGATGATGATGATGATGATGATGATGATGATGATGATGATGGTGATGATGGGGACGATGACGATGGTGATGATGATGACGTTAATGGTGGAGCTCGCAAGAAACTTTTTCGTGTGTGTATATTTTCATAATAGCCTATTATCTCAGTGTGTTATGGAAACATATGCCAGTTAAAAGCATGTGACTATAGTGGTTACGATTATTTCTGAATGAAGGTGAGCTCGTGGCCTTTCTGGAAAGATGGGCCTTATTGTAGTGTGTTTTTATCATCCGTTTTGGAAATCAGCTCGTACACACAATGTTTGCGAGAGAGAGAGAGAGAGAGAGAGAGAGAGAGAGAGAGAGAGAGAGAGAGAGAGAGAGAGAGAGAGAGTGAGAGAGAGAGAGTGAGAGAGAGAGAGAGAGAGAGAGAGAGAGAGAGAGAGAGAGAGAGAGAGAGAGATACTTTATTAATCCCCTTGGGGAAATTCAGGGTATGTCACAGCTCACACAGTATACATACAGTTCTCATTCAGTTGTTTCACGTTATGTCTGCATCATGAATTAAAGCATGAATTAAAGCAGAGAGAGAGAGAGAGAGAGATAATTACCAATATGTCCATACAGTATATAGGCCTATTATCTCAGTGTGTTATGGAAAACATGCATGCCATGTTAAAATCATGTGACTATAAGTGGTATACGATTATTTATGAATGAAGATGAGCTCGTGGCCTTTCTGGAAAGATGGGCCTTATTGTAGTGTGTTTTATCATCCGTTTTGGAAATCAGCTTGTAGTACACACAATATTTGAGAGAGAGAGAGAGAGAGAGAGAGAGAGAGAGAGAGAGAGAGAGAGAGAGAGAGAGAGAAGAGAGAGATAGAGAGAGGAGAGAGAGAGACGAGAGAAGAGAGAGAGAGAGAGAGAGAGAGAGAGACGAACTGAACGTATTTTGTCCTGAAATGCCAACTATTCTAAGACATGCATCATTACTGTGTGATGCTCACATTTGAACAAACTCACAGGGTCGTTGCGTCACACACGAAGCTCCGCAGAACGGATGACATATAGCCACAAGTTACACATATAGTGTCGGTGGTTCGAATCTTTCCGCTGATGTTCCAAACACGTTTTTGTTTTGCGTTGAGCCGCGGTGATGCTGCACAATGGATTACAAAAAATATATATAGGACACACGCCAAAGGAACGACGTTTAGATGGAAACATTTATACAGTAACAGCTTTTGCGGGGGGTTATGTTTCACTGCGGTTACACCCGTGTGTTATGCACACCTCAACAACAGATAGCTTACTAAACCTCTAGCTCACTGCATAGAACATGCTTTTTTGGGGGGACAAATGCACTAGTATCCACAACATTTTCATTTGATAGTAATTAGGTTCTTACTGTTTCCTCCGTGGGTGCGGATGCCTGGATCGTCGCGGCGGGGGGGCCAGGAGCCTCTCGGCGCTATGATGAGCAGAACTGAGCACCATGCTGGAAACCGAATACACATCCAGGAGCAGCTTCCCCACCTGCACGAGCCACCGCGACGTCGCTCCTCCGGCACCATCCATTTGGAATAAACCGGGTCCTATAGTGTTTGCTAGTAATAATATAGCACAGCGATATAATTTATATCCCGCATTCACAGCCCCATCCTCCCCTTTCGGACAGGGGGGGGGGGGTGGCTGTTGTTGTGCTTTAGCGCGATTTCCAACCGCGTGCACACCTCCTCGTCCTCGCGCGTCTCCAAATGGTTTATATATCTCATTTGTCCCAGAATCACATACAGACGTACTACTACAAAAGCCCACCCCCTTTGCGAATCATCAGTGAGGTAACGTTATCCCCCCCCCCCCCACCCTCTGAATTTTTTTCATATTATGCAAGACGGGCGATGTAATTACAATTTAGACCTATCGCAGCCCTCCAATCGGCTCTCACGCCCCCCCCCGACAGACGCACAACGACGACGTGCACGCAAGACCATCATCCGCTGTCCCCCCAGCCATAGCCAAACACTTGCCAATTAAGCTTGTCTCTTCCAAGTTCTATAAGTTATTTTCGGGCCATACAAACCCGCCACTAAGTGCCTATTAATTTCGTCATTTCATATTAGGATAAAAACGTGGAAGGTCTTGCACTTGAGTTTGGCTAGTAGACGTATTGTCCCCACAACACTGAAATAAGACAAAGGCGACGCCGCCGGTTGAAACCAACATGCCCATTATAGGCACGCCATAGCAGTCTGAATTTAGAGTTTGGGAAGGCAGTCTGGTTTGGCTGATTATCATGATAATCACACACGAAATCCCTTTGAATATTTGTTCAATAGAGGGCGAATCCTCTAAAATGTCATTGTGTGGGACTGGGGCCTCAAGCAAATCGCGGTATGTATGCATATTCATTATTTAGGTATACAGTATACACAAGTTAAAGTTATCTCAGGCCATACTTTCAGGATATTTTGGAAAGCTCAATTTATTAGGCAACGTTTCAACGTAAGCTACACCGCCCCTCTTCTTTTGCCCTCGGAGCCAAAAGGTGCTCGGTAACCATGGGCGAGTCACGGGGCCGCTTTGGAAGCCACTGCCAGTGCAGCTAATGGGCGAGAGAGTAAAACACAATGGGGCCGTTTTTCTTCCAGCCGCGCATTATGGGAACCAGGGACCCGGCGCAACTGACAAGAGACTTTACCAGAATGGTGATGAGAGAACTCCACTACCCTCCCTGTGACAGTCTGGCCCGCGCGACACACACACACACACACACACACACACACACACACACACACACACACACACACACACACACACACACACACACACACACACACACACACACACACACACACACACACACACACACACTGCCACTTTACTTCACTCACTGCCACTTTATTTATTATACTATTGCTGCTATAATTTGAGCTCATTTGAATACTGTTTATAGTGTACATATCGATATCTCGCAGTCCTATATTGTTGTATATTGTGTCATTGTGTTTATTGTCTATATGGGTTTTTTTTACACCGTGGGAATGGGGGAACGCAATTGGGTGGTTGACGTTTTAGGCTGAAAAAAAGTTATTTTTAAATATATCGCATATGAGTAATGGAAATCATTCAGTTCTGTTTTACGGACTCTTATCTTTCTAAAAATATGTGTGGTATTGTAGATTTTTTCGTGTAATATATTTTTTTCCATTAGTATAATGTGCTAGTGAGTAAAATTGTCATATGGTGTGACATGAAGGTTATTCTGTACAAAATTGAAAAGGGGTGTATTTTTTATTATGTATGTTTATTTATCAGCATTCCTCATCACTACTCTATACACATTTCTAGCTCTTCCTTGTGCAAATTAGTTACATTTTGCATAATTTTTCGTACTCAAAAAAACTCATGGTAAGACGATTGCACTAAATTTGACTATGTATTTCTAATTCATTTTGGCAAACCTTCTTATAAAAACACCAAAATACTAGAAATATTTGGTGACACTGTTATTTATCTGTCCCATTGATGATTTTAACATGTCTTACCAAAAAGCCTTCATAATTTCATAATTCTGAAAGTCACACCAAATGATATGCCGTCACGCCATATGATGAATCACACCACACAACAACCCGTAATGCAAAAACATGTATTCAATAAATTTAACAAACAACCAAAAACATATGAATTATATCATGGGTTCAAATTAAGAAAAACTGTTATAAACAGTGTGTCACAAAATACATCGTATTGCACTTGGGTTCTGAACAACTGAATAACCTGAAGAAACATTATGAATTAATCGTCCAACCGTTACAATCAATTGTAATAATCATTGAAATTTATTTTTAATAAAAAAAATTATTCACTACATACATTAAATGTAGTCGAACATAACAGTAGAATCATTTTGAAAAACTGTTTTAAAATAGTGTCTCACAAAAGACATTAATAGCACTTGGGTTCTGAACAACTGAAGAACCTGAAGAAACATCGTCCAACTGTATTAATTCCAAGGTGCTGTCTCATTTGAATATTGTCTTATCAATTCTAATAATCATTGAACATTTATTTATTTTGTAAGTCAAGGCAATTTAGTTGAACAGTGACTGAACAACAAGCCTCAATTATGTATTGCCGGCTCAGTACTGATTGAACAGAAGCCAGTCGTAGTTGGCAAACATGGCAAACCGACTGCAATGCTGGGGTTGTGTGATTTTACTCAGTATTTATTTTTGGTGGTAGAAAATGCAGTCGGGCCTCCTTGGCCACACAAAAGCATTCTGCCTCCCAAGCTGCTCCAGACAATTCACCTTCAGCTCATCCTCATCTATTTCCATTATCTGCCCCACATATGGCCTTTCTCCATACTTCACTATTACAAATAGCCCCTCGACATACTTTTCATCATCATCATCATCACCATCTTCATCAATGAGATCTGACTGAACTTGAATGATGATGGGACCTTTGCTTGATGGGTCAGGTGGCACATCAGCAGGAGAGCTACTTGACTCTGCACGGGGCACATCCGATGTGTTGTGGTCAAACTCAAGTTGAGTTGGCTGGTAGCAATCTGTTTTCTCAGACCCCATGTCAAATCTTCACCTTTTTCATCCAAGTGTGTGCGCGCGCACGCGTGTTTACACTATGAGATTTCTAGATATACTGGGCTTTTCTACCTGTGTACAGCACATGTTGTACAACTACAGTAATATATTTTATACGTTTAATGGTTAAATGAACTTTTCTCGTCTTCTTCTCAGGACATCCTCTCTCCTTACAGGATCTCCATTTAGCCTCTCCCTGTATTCTCTTGTTCTGTCTGTACTTGCCATTCCTCTATGAAATCTGTCTCAAACTGAAAAACAAGTGAAAGGGAAATATTTCAACTACAACATCTTGTAGATAGACATGGATTTAGTTTGAGAAATGGAATAGTAGGGAAGTAGGGATACAAGTAGGTATACCTTAGAAAACGTGTTTATAATACAGTGACAAAGTGTTAAAAGGACAAAATATTCATTAAACTTAAGTATTAGTTATAAAATATGTATGAAATAGCATTATATATGTAGGTATTAGTTATAAAATATGTATGAAATAGCATTATATATGTAGTTAAATGCAGTTCATATCATATAGTGTGACACATGAATCATATGGTGTGACGAGAAAACCCTGTCACACCATATGATGAAGTGTCACACCATATGATGTTTCATGAACTTAGCACACCATTGTGCATTGGGGCTATATGCTAGCATGCTAACAACATGCTCATTGGCACATGGCAATATAGATTTAAGTTTAGTATTGACTAAAAAGTATCTTATTTTTGGCATTTTTGCGTAAAATGCATCACACCAAAAGACAGTGTGAAAGGTCTAAAAGTGGAAGTGCCAAAATATACCTTATGTATTGAGAAAACTAAGAGGGGTAACTCACCTTCTAACCTTGTAATGACTTTTCAGAGATGTTGTCCTACTTCCTGAAAAGATGAAGGACCCCTCCACCCCAAAGGTTTCCAAACAATTGCCCGTTGAAAAATATGAAAATGGTATCACACCATATGATATCCAATTTTGGGACAAAACCTTTTTGTTTCTGGAGCATTCAAAATATTATGCCTGGACTTTTAGAAGATCACACTAACAAGTAGACAACTGAGTTGTCAATATGTAGTTAAATAAATAACAAATGCAAACATTTTCTTGTTTTTATTCAAAATCAAACTTTGCAAAATGTCGGTGGGACAGTCACACCATATGAGCTTTTACTCATTTGGCTGACATTTTTGAATAACTGGAACAATATTAGCAAAAATGCTCTGTACATTCATATAATACTAAATGTTCTGTGCAATATAACAAAATGTTCTCATATATTTTTTCATTATTTACTTATCTTTGACACTAAGGACTCCAAAAAGGCCACGTCACGTCAACCACCCAATTACAATTTTCTGTATGTCGTGCACAAATGGAAAATTGACAATAAAGTTGACTTTGACACACACGCGCGCACGCGCGCACACACACGAGACGCACGTGAGAAGCAGACACTTGGCGGATTGGTGGGTCACAGTCTCAGACCTTTGCGACAGCAGCAAACCATAATGCCTTATCACTCTATTGCTCAATAGTATGCGGCTCGAGACGCGATACCCTCGAGACGAGACACCGTGAGAGAACCGGACGCGGGGCCGACGGACGGGGCAGCGGCACAACTGAAACAAAACGAACGCATGGAAGATATATATATTAGAAATAAAGGGAGAATGACACTTTGTGTAAATTATGCTATATTTTATTTGTTGAAATTATTACTGTTAGCGTGTGTGTGTGTGTCAAATAGTTATATTAGTGTGTGTGTGTGTGTGTGTGTGTGTGTGTGTGTGCATGCGTGCGTAATTCACATGCACATCACATGCTTATATCGGGCAACCCCGTCGTCTCCAACCCAGTCGCACCAATATTCAAATTGAGGCCCCTCTCATTTGAATAATGCTAATGAGTCATCATGGTGTAGAAGTGAGTATATAGTGCGAAGTTTGAAGACGTGCTGTTAAAGTGATGTATACGATTGCATGGAACTGTCTAACTGTTTCCACAAGAGGGCGCTATAGGCAGAGCTATTGACGCTGGCGCCAGGTAAGGGCCCGCGTCCACCTGGCGCATATTTCTAGCTGAAACATGCTGGCAGTGCGCCCGGTAGAATGGGGCGATTGGGGCGGGGCGCATGCGGTGAGAAAAAGTTCAGAACGTTTCAACTCTCTAGGCTGTATGCGGCCGCATAGAAAATCTGAAACGCGGTGAAAAAAAAAGCCGACCGCAGCACACTTCCTATAGGCGGCCGCATGCGGCCGCATACGCTCCCTCCCATTGGAATACATTGAAAAAAGACGCGTGCGGTCATAAATGTGAGGCAGGTGGACGCGAGCCCTAAGAGGGTATTTAAGGGAATGTTCCCTCCCTCTCTGTCTCTTCCCACCTACCTCTCACAGAGAGAATGTCTCATGTACTAATGTGCAATGTGATAATAAACCACGCCGATTAAGGGCTGAAGTGAGAGGACCTTGTCGTCATGACCAAGTTATTGTCGCCCCATAAGTGACTCTGTCAACAGGTTATGGGCCCAGATCATGCAGGGGCAAAATAATAAGGGTAGCAAGTTTAGCTAAAGTATAGGCTAGTTTAGCACCGGGAGCACCGCGTGCCTAAAGCTAAGCTAACGGGAGCTAAAGCTACGCCTACCATCAAAAGAGGATGGCGACCAAAGGGAAGAGCAAATGGCCCTCGTTCAACGGAAGAGCAGAGGACTATGAGCTCTGGGAAGAGCGAATGTTGTGCTGCATGCACGGTGTGGGACTGAAGACAGCGATCTTGACGGCCCCCACGGGACCACTAATGGCGGAAGCGCAAGCCCTGGACACCAAGCAAAATGCCGACGCATACTGTGAGTTAGCACCACTGCTAGACGACACAAGCTTGGGGCTGATATTCCGCAACACTAAGGACGAAGGCCGAGAGAGCCTGAAAGTGTTGAGAGAACATTATATCGGACGGGGGAGACCCCGAATCGTATCCCTCTACATAACACTAACCGCGCTGAAGAAGGCGCACACGAGACCCAGGCAACTACCGCCCTGTTTCTATTCTTACCTCCATCTCGAAAGTCATGGAGAAAATAGTCTACGAACAGGTCGAAAAGTACCTGGCGGAAAAAAAATCTAATCTACGAATTCCAATCTGGCTTCAGAACGTCCCACTCCACTGACACATGCCTCCTCTATTTGAACGACCACATCAAACAAGAGGTGGACGCTGGCAAATACTGCGGCATGGTCATGCTGGACCTACAAAAGGCCTTCGACACTGTCAATCACTCCATTCTGATTGACAAGCTAAAAGCAATTGGTTTTGATAGCTTATCAGTGAGCTGGATGCAATCCTACCTGGAGGGGAGAGAACATGGTAGAGGTAAACGGTACTCTATCCCCCCCCCTCACAGTGAGCTGTGGTGTTCCACAAGGAAGCATACTAGGACCGCTACTCTTCCTAATTTATGCAAATGACATGTCGTCAGCCTGTGACTGCAACTTGTTCCTGTTTGCGGACGACTCAGCCCTGCTGGTCTCTGACAAGAACAAGTTGCAGGTTGAAAAAACCCTCAGAACATCCGGTTTGAAATGTCTGAGTGAGCAGCCTTTGAAAAAAGCTCCCGGTCGCAATTCAAAACAAACATGGAATAACATGATCTGAAAACGAAAAAAGTAAGCATTCAATGACAAAAGCGAGGAAGAACAAGTGGACATATGAGAAAACAAAAAAGACCCAAGAAGAAGAAAAGGAAATAACGAGGCGACGTGAAGAAATAACGAGACGACGTGAAGAAATGGCGCAGCTACAACAAGCCAACACGGAGATCCCCAGCTGGACTGTGGAACTCGGAGCCAGTATTCGGGACATACAGGCAAGCATGCAAACTAGCGTGAAGGTAAACGAAGCGAACACGCAAAGCATACAGACAAGTATAGACAGACTCAGAGAAGAAGTAAAGAAAGGACAAGACGAACTCAAAGAAGAAATAAATAAGAGACTTGAGTCAATTGACGAAAAGTTGCTGAAACAGGAGAAAGACACAGTGGCGTTGGAAGAGAGAACGGCCGAGACTGAAGAATGGAGTACAGATGTACAAAAGATTCTAATGGAGACTCTCGAGGAACAAGGGAAGATGAGAGAGAAGTTAACTGACTTAGAGGGGAGATCAAGAAGAAACAATATAAGAGTGTGGGGTCTGAAAGAAGGGCTAGAAGGAGCCTCGATGTCCAAATATATGGAAAGCCTAATACGAAATAAACTGGACATGTCACTGTCAGAACACACCGATATGGGAATACAGAGGGCACATAGGATACAAGCACCGAGACCTCAGACGAATGGACCACCGAGAGCAGTCATAATTAACTTCCTGAGGTTTGAAGTCAAGGAGAACATTCTTAAGAGAGCCTGGCAGACGAAGATCGATGTGGAAGGACAGAGAATATCCTTTGACCACGACTATGCAGCGGAGGTGGCTGCAAAACGCCGAAGTTACGCGGAAATAAAAAAGATTCTAAAAAGGGATTCGGTTCCAATCACCGATGACCACTCTGAAAGTATACTGGCAGGAAGGCACCAAAACCTACAGCAACGTACAAGAGGCAGCGAGGGACATACATCGGGATGGAGAGAGGACGCCGGGACGAAGAGAGGGGGGAAAACCCACATATACACCCACCCCGATGGAGAGACTGGAGAAGATGCGCAGGTGGAACAGAGTCGAGAAGAGGAGGACGGATGAAAGATGGGGATTGGAGATGATTCGAGACAGAGCAGCTGAGGAGAGTGACAGAGGGACATCGGAGAGAAGCACAGGAAGAGCGCGAGGGACCACGATACTTCAAAAGGAAAGATAAGTACAAAACAAAAACATTTGACTAAGACCATGACTAAATGTGAAAGATGCATAGAAATACACACAACATAGAATAAGAGTAATTGTAAACATAAAAAAAAAAAAAAAAAAAGATAAAACTTAAACAGAGAGAAGGCATGTGATACACAGTACAAATTAATGTGGACATGAAAATGACTGATTCTATGTCTCTGAAAATGACTGACAGAGAGAAAAACACACGTTGTATGTATGTATGTATGTATGTATATATATATTAAAAAAATAAAAATAAAAATCATATTACCGGGAGCTCAAGGACAGGGCAGCACACAGACAATGCTGGACTTACATG